>NC_047513.1:2214832-2409783 GCF_902827115.2 Pseudochaenichthys georgianus
CTAAGTTATTCAACTTTCCAACGGTTGTTGCACGACGTTGGAAGAAAAGGACTGTAAACTATTAATAAACGCAATGAGGCCATTGTATATATGCTGAAAATATGAATGTCTCCCTTTATAAATATATATATATATATATATCGCTGTTTTTGCGTTACAAACTGTACACATTGCATTCTTGCTAATTAGCCAAAATATGAACGGAATAAGGAGCAAGCATCGTAACAGAGTAAAATAAATAGGGACAACAGCTTGTCAGCTAACCATTCAGATCGTCCTGCTGCAACCGAGATTTTTGCACCTCCACCAAAACCTCCGCTGCTTCAGGGTCAGTTTCTGGATCAAATTGATAGTATGCTTGAACACATGCATTGCTCTGAGATGACATGTTTATTCAACACTCGTAATCACAGCAAGCACGGTAACGTGACTCTCGCCGGCTCATGCCTGCTCTTCTGCAGGGGGGCGTGGTCAGCTGCTGCTCAGAATTTTCAAAGACGGGCTTGGAATAAAGCGAAAATGAGCGAAACGAGGCATGTCTAAAAAATGATCTGTTTGGTATTTTGAAAAATAAAATGTATAAATATACCTTATATAGGTATGGTCATACACTATATCATTTAAATATAGCATGATAGGTCTCCTTTAAGTTCAAACTGTTTTCTTTCCCTATGTTGATGACTAGTTAATGTTTTTAACTGGTCCCAGATCAGTTTCGAATTACCTCCTGCCTTGTCTATTATAGTTAAAAAGAAATCTGCCTTAGCTTTCCTTAATTTCTTTAAAACTGTATTCCTAAGCATAGTAAAATGACTTCTGTCATGGCTTAATTTAGTTTTGATTGCAGTTTTTAAGACTAGATCACGTTCTTTCATTAGTCTGAACATATCCTCATTTATCCAAGGGACAGTGTGTTTGTTATTTCTATGCTTGATTTTGCATTTGAAGTTGTTAATAGTCCTCTCTAACGTTTTTGAGAACATTTTAATGTCTTCTTCATGGTCTATTCCAGGCAAAATATCTTCCCATTTAATATGTTCAACAGCATTTGTAAAGGTCTCATATTTGTTTTTGGGGATTCCACAAGATTCATATTTCCTGACGGAAGGCCTAAAACGCTTTTTGGTTAGTTTCCTGGCGACTAAAGTCATATTGTGGTCAGAAAGACCAGTTAACAAGTTAAAGGATTTAAAAATTCTCTCTGGTCTGTTACTAAATATTAAGTCAATTTGAGTGCTGGTTGAATTTGTTATTCTTGTAGGTCCACTGATCAGTTGCACAAGGTCAAAATGATCAGTTATCTGTTTTAGATTCTTTCTGGCCGATTTATCCTCCCAGTTAATGTTAAAATCACCCATTATAATAACTTCTTTGTTGAAATTACATTCTCTTAATAACTTCTTAAAATGTTCATACAAAAGATTATTTGAAGATGGAGGCCTATAAATTACAATAAGAACAAATGACATTTGTGGTGACAGAGTTATATTAACACCGATATTTTCCAATCCTTTACAATTTGACCACTGTATTTCATTGCAGGGAATACTGTCCTTGACATAAATCATAACCCCGCGCCTCCTTTCGAGCCGCGTCTATCTCTCCGGTAAATGTTAAAACCCGGTACGTGAAAGGCTGCTGTGGGGGTGGACTCATGAAGCCAGGTCTCGGATAAACACAAAAGTCTAAATTGGAGTCCATTAAAAGATGATGGACTTGCTCACTTTTAGATTTGATGCTTCTTATGTTCAGATGTCCCCCTAAAAGGCCTGTAGGCTTAGCTTTGGGATCCCAGATTGTTCTTGAGTTATTGACGGTCTGAAAGAATTTCCGCTTCCGGTTCTTTCTGATTGCCGGGTTTACCTGCTTCCTGTTTACATTTGGAGTGTTAATGTTTCCAAATGCACGTGGATTATTACAGCCAGAGAAAGTGTTATTTTGAGTGTCATGCGGTGGTACAGCAGCGTCCCCCTCGCCCCGCACGGAGGTCCATCGTTGAACCCCGAACAGCGCCGCTCCGCTCAGCCCACAGCCAGCCGCCTCGACCTCCGCTGCTCTCCCGACACCCGGGGTAAGCCAACCATCACTCCGTGGGAACGTTGTATTGAGTGGGCCGACCGCGGTGATGTTGGCTTCAGCTTGGTTTGGACCAGGACACGGATGAATATCTCCAGAAAGCAGCAGACAGATTGTGATGAACAGTGCGTTGCTTTGTTGAAGTCGAGTTGGTGGCTTTGTATTTTTTTTTCAGTCGTTTGTACAGGGACGGGAAAATGAGAGACTCTGCTAGAGTGTGCTTCCCATGTCCAAAGTTTCCATGATTTTGGTGAGTTTGCTGGTGCAGCAGATCAGCATTGTTTGCATATATGTTTTGTAGCAGATTGATGTCAACGGGTCTTAATAAATTCGAAAGTAATACATATATTAAGAGAGCCGTGACTACACCTGCCTCACCTGCCGACGCCATTTTTTTCATTTTTCAGTGACAACCCACCTACTGTAGTTCCTTAGAGCCCAACATTAGCCACCTTTAGCTTAGCAGTGGTGACTTGCCCCTGCTAACACCTCAGTAAATGAGCTAGTAGATCATTTTAATTCAAAAATGAAAAATGTTATAGATGCCATTGCTCCAACTAGGGTAAAGGAAGTGACTGGGAAGAAAATATCTCCATGGAGAAAGGCCATGACCGTGAGAACAGAGAAAAAAGAGTGTCGAAAAGCTGAACGCAGGTGGTGAAAAACAAATCTCCAGATGCACTTTGAAAATTATTAAAGAGAGACTTGGCCTTTATAATTTGGAATTGAAATTTGCCCGACAGTCTTTCTTCTCTGACATCATTACCAAAAACAAAAACAACGCACGTGCCTTGTTCGCTACCGTCGACAGACTAACTAACCCCCCAGTGTCAGTAGCCTCTGAATTTCTATCCACCAGGGCGTGCAATGATTCTGCTTCCTTTTTCAATGACAAAATTCAGAAAATCAGACAAGCAGTCAGTGCCTCTGCATCAGTGTTTCAGCCGCTGCTACCTTGTGTCCTTAAGTATGGTTGGGTATGTAAATGAGCTGTGCCGTTCCCCTGCTGTCATTGGCCAGACGTCATCCAATCCCTACTCGCGTCTGCCACGTCATCCGGGGGAGGAGTATAAAGGCTGAGCACGGACAACACTCTGAAGGGTCTGTATTTTGTGACAGACGCCTCAAACCACTCCTTGTGACAACGCCTTCCTTCTGTGACTTCTGAGGATTCTGTAGACTGACTAGCAGTGTGTATTTAGTATTAGCTCCACTGATTAGCAGTGTCTTTAGTAGGGTTCTGTGTTAGCGTAGGGTTTTGTGTGTGTGTATACTGCTTAGAGCCAGGTTGATTAGCACCTGTAGACCAGCATTCCTGTGTGTGTATACTGCTTAGAGCCAGGTTGATTAGCACCTGTAGACCCGCACCAGCTGTGTGTATTTCCACAGTCCCGTTTTGTTTATTGTTTGTTTCCACTTTAGAAGTGAGATTTTCTTTTCTTTGTATAGCAGGGCAACTCTCTTTTGGAGACCCTTTGTGTTGTGTTATAGTGACAGATTGACCCGTTGTGGGGCCAATCTGTGTGTCCATCATTTTACTTAGTTTCAGTAACAATAAAACCACCGGTAACAAATATACCAAATCCAATCTGGTCGTGTCGTTTCCCGTTTGTACCCTAGCCAAGTGGGAACGTAACAATCAGGTACAGCAAATGTGTTGTCTCTGTGTCCACTTAACATCAATTCAAACACTATGACACAATTCCATCAGATTAATGATAAAAACCTAGAGGACATTATACAACTTCTGAAATCCTCCTCTTGCTGCCTTGATATTATTCCAACAGGGTTTTTCAAAAATGTTTTTCCTTGCATGGCCTCAGATCTACTTCATATAGTAAACAAGTCTCTTCACTCAGGTATTTTTCCACAGGCCCTGAAAACTGCAGTCATTAAACCGCTCTTAAAAAAAGAATAATCTAGATGCTTCAGTAATGAACAATTACAGGCCCATATCAAACCTCCCATTTCTAGGTAAAATCATTGAAAAAGTAGTCTTTCAACAGTTGAGTAATTTTTTGCATTTAAATAGCTGTTTGGATGTGTTCCAGTCAGGCTTTCGTCCAAACCACAGCACTGAGACTGCTCTTGTAAAGGTCTTTAATGACATTCACTTAAACATAGACAGTGGCAGAACTTCAGTGTTAGTATTATTAGATCACAGTGCTGCGTTTGACACTGTTGACCACAGCATATTACTAGACCGACTAGAAAACTGGGTGGGACTTTCAGAAACAGTTCTAAATTGGTTTGAATCCTACTTAAAGGACAGAAACAACTTTGTTTCTATAGGTAAATATACATCTGAGTTGACAAATATGACATGTGGGGTTCCTCAAGGCTCCATCTTGGGGCCTCTTCTCTTTAACATCTACATGCTACCACTGGCTCAGATAATGAAAAACAACAAAATAAGTTACCATAGCTATGCAGATGACACACACATTTACATAACCATTTCACCAGGAGACTATTCTCCAGTTAACACACTGATAAGTGCATTGAACAAATCAATGACTGGATGTGTCAGAACTTTCTCCAATTAAACAAAGACAAAACTGAGGTAATGGTTTTTGGAGCCAAGGCAGAGCGTATAAAAGTGAGCACTGAGCTTCAGTCTGCAATGTTCAAAACAACAGATAAAGCCAGAAATCTAGGTGTAGTCATGGACTCTGACCTGAGTTTCAACAGTCACATTAAAACAATTACTAAATCAGCCTACTATCACCTAAAGAACATATCTAGGATTAAAAGACTAATGTCACAGCAGGATTTGGAAAAACTTGTCCATGCTTTTATCTTCAGTAGACTCGACTACTGCAATGAAACATCTATTAGGAAGCTGCAGCTGATTCAGAATGCCGCTGCTCGAGTCCTCACTAACACTAAGAAAGTGGATCACATCACTCCTGTTCTGAAGTCTTCACACTGGCTTCCTGTGTGTCAAAGAATATATTTCAAAATACTGCTGCTGGTTTATAAAGCACTGAATGGTTTAGGCCCAAAATACATTTCTGACCTCCTGCTATATTATGAACCATCCAGATCTCTCAGGTCTTCAGGGACTGGTCAGCTTTCTGTCCCCAGAGTCAGAACTAAACATGGTAAAGCAGCGTTCAGTTATTATGCTCCAAATATCTGGAACAAACTCCCAGAAACCTGCAGGTCCGCTGCAACTCTGACTACTTTTAAATCCAGGCTGAAGACTTTTCTTTTTGTCGCTGCTTTTATTTGAAACTGAGCCGTTGTGTTCATCAGTAAAGTGGAAATTCTGTGTGAACTATTCATATCTTAAACTGCACTGTAACTTTTTATTCATGTATTTTTTCTTTTAATGTTTCTTTTATTATCTTTTACTGTTTTTAAAATGCCTTTGTCTGAATGTCTTTCATTTTTGTAAAGCACCTGGAATTGCCTTGTGTTGAAAGGTGCTATATAAATAAACTTGCCTTGCCTTGCCTAGAAAAACAAAAGCAAGCTTTATTTTAAAAGCTGATTACAAAAACACAAAGGAAGCACAAGGAAGATAAACTACAAAAAAGCTGACATGGAGGGAGACGGGAAAAACAAACAATGAACCGACACCGAACACAGGAAGAGACGAGACTAAATACAGGGAGGGGTAATCACGAGACGAGAAACAGCCGGGCAGGGGAGGAGACACACAGGTGAACACAATCAGACAATTAGACACACCAGGGAAACTAACGGCAGGGAGGAAAACACAGGGGCCCTTTCTCACTTCATCAAATCCCCCTCCTCGACTCCTCGGTCCTCCGGTAGTGACCCGGAAATGAATTTCAGCACGCCATGTCGAAGGACATCTCATTTCCCTAAATGCACTTCGAGGACCAAGGATCGAGCGTCGAGGAGGCTCTCTGGAGGAGCTATAACCAAGGATACACTGATGGGTCCTCCACGGCTCATTCGTGGATGCATTTCCAGCAACAGAGATGTTTCAAAGAGTCGTGACGCACGGCCGGACTTATCTCAGCCAATGACAGCTCTACATGCATCCCCTGGATATTATTTTATTAACTGCTTTCATCGCAACGCGATGTTTACAGTGAGAACAGCTGTGAGGTCCGTGCAGAAAGCAGAGCCGTGTGTATAATATATATCACTCAGTAGAACAGGCCTACTCTTTTTATTTGCTTTAGTTTAGTAGATATCTACAAACAAAGAGTCGATATTTTTCTAAAACCATTTAGTGCTTCACACAATAAAATACACAACGGCTGTAGCCTGTTTTAGGAACTGTATGTGCGTGTGTGTGGTGTAGGTGTGTGTGGTACAGTGTGTAGGTGTGTGTGTTGTATAGTGCGTAGATGCAGCGGACAGACAGGTCTCAGTTGGTTTGGTGTCCTCTGCTTACTTTTAATACTTGTAAATAAAACTTTTGGCCGTAATTTATTTTCCTCATTGTAGCGACCGGAGAGGGGGGAGGGGGGGATATATCCAGTCACTGATAGTGTTCCGTTATTATGAGAGTGCTCTGTTTGATTCTGAAATTGTATATATTTATGTGTGTGTGTGTGTCCACATCTGTAGCCTGTTAGTCTCATTATACCGCACTGTGAATGAATCAAAGTAAATATAGAAGTGGTCATGAACACATGTGTCCATCAGACAGAGGCTGCTGTGCCTCCTGTCATCATTAATGGACGTCTCTTTAAAATGACCGCTCAGAGGAGAGGAGTTCTCATTTCTCTAACCGCCTGCTGCTTCCCCTCCTCTCTCCTCGGTTCCCCTCCTCGGCTCCTCCGCTCGCATCTCCTGTGGGCGGGACTAAGTATTGAGGATAGGAGTCAAGGAGGGGAGTCGAGGAGGGGAGATAGAGAAATGAGAAAGGGCCAGGGAGAAGGACCAGACAAGAAACCAGGAGGAAAACATGACAGGGAGAACAGAACAGCGAAATAACCCCACAACTAGACACAACACAACTCAAACCCTGACACATACATTTTCCCTCTCACACACGTATATATTTGCACTCACACATTCATGCATTTTGCTCTCATATTGCTATCTAACGCTCATATTTTGCTCTCATGCACATTCAGTATTTTATTTTAAAAGTGTTCAGAAAGACTGCATCAATTATATGCTACATAATATGAATATTTGTATTAACTTCAACCAAAGTCAATTTAAATAGCGGGCAAAACCAGGTTAATTGCCATGGATGTGGTGTTTGATATAGTTTACGTTCAATTTCAACTACTTTAGGAAGAAAAACGTATATTAACTAAACCTTTTTAATAATTTACTATTTCAATCAATCAATGTTTATTTATATAGCCCAATATCACAAATGTTACATTTGTCTCAGTGGTCTTCACAGTGTGTACAGAATATCAGTATGACAATACGACACCCTCTGTCCTTAGACCCTCTGTCCTCAGACCTTCACATCGTACAAGGAAAAGCTTCCGGAGAAAACCCACAGTTTAAAGGGAACATGGGAGAAACCTCAGGGAGAGCAACAGAGGAGGGATCCCTCTCCCAGGACGGACAGATGTGCAATAGTTGCCGTGTGTGAATTGAAAAGATAATACAGTTCAGAGTTTATACGAGTCCTAGTCCTGAATTGGACTAACTCTGCTGCTGAGAGACACATTTACAGTATTTCCCTGCATGGGATCAATGAAGCTAATGGTATTTTACTGAGGAGAAATCCTGAGGACAGTTCAGGCTGTAATCTGCTGACAGACAGATTAAAGCAGATTAAAAACAAAAAATGTTTGCAGACATGTTCAGATGAATCCTTTCCTGCTGTGAGTGTAACTGGTGTTTCTGAGCAGATTCAAAGCCGACCCCAGATTAGGGGCCTCATTTATAAGACTTTGCGTAGGATTCACGTGAGAAGGTGGCTTACGTAGGACAAAGCAAGTAAATACGCACACAAATACGCCGGTTTCCCTTTATGAATCACAATCGAAATGCGGCGCAGCTTTTGCAGGCTTCACGTAACGCCCACATTTGCCAATAAATAGTCAAAGAAACGCCCATTCATTCATTCATCCTGACTGACTTTATGAAGAAGAGCAGGAAATGACGACAGAACAGCTAAAACAGACGTCTCACACCGTGTCAGATTTTGGTTATTTTGGGGAGGTCAAGATAAATCCTATTGTTTGGTGGATGCAGTCTGAACCAGAGTAGCAGCAGGAGGTCGGATCGTCACCAACATAAATAAATAAGTGGTCCGAAAAAGGTTAATGACAAAAACAATACACATAGCCCTCCTCAGGCAGTGTGTTTGCACCGGGGACAGGAGACCCCCCTTGATGAGAAACTGTAAGAAATGATCGGGGAATCCCTCCGGAGTGGAGTCATGACGACTGGATCTGAATTATTTGTTTGTATTTGGTGGTTTGTGTCCCAGCTGTCGATCAGCTGTGCGCAGCGTCTCCACTGCAGCCTCAACCCCCCCCCAACTCTATCTACCAGTTAAAGGTGGGGTAGGTCATTTTGGAATCTGCCACTTCCTTACAGAGCCCCTCCTCCAACACACACGAACGCGCACATGACCAATGAGGGCACGAGATAAGTTTGTGCACAGATGGAAGGCTGACAGGCAGGTAGGCCATCCAGTTACTTTAGCCGGGCCGGCTCAGATGATTGGTCGTGCTTTCTACAGCTTCCACTGATGACGTTTTTTATGGATTTATTGTCAAAGCATTTAATATATTCATTGCTATCTGGATGTTAATAGCATTCCATGGAATATAACAAACAGTGTTTCTGAAATAAATTACATACCCCACCTTTAAGTGTAATAAAACTAATGTGTTGTGTTATATTCGCTGTACAATTTACCAAATATATAGTGTTCTTAGTTTCCATACCTCCTGTGTTTTACGAGCGACTTATCAAGTCTTGGCAAACGGCATAAAACACGATTAAACGTGATAGTATATAAAACCATGCTCTTATCTACAACCTATAGAAATGCAAAACAGCGTCAGTTTAGACGTAATTCTGTCCTCCTGCTTACCTCATCATTTATGAGAAAACATTTCTTAACATTAACACAACATGTTCGAGGTGGTTTTAAATAACATATCCGTATTTATTTATTTCTCCAAGTTATGTTTTTGTGTGCACTGAGGAGTCACAAACAGGCGTTTGTTTAATCATTTTAAGATTGGCTTTAATCAATGTTTGAAAATGAATTCTTCATATGATAAATGAGAGGTAACATTTTATTTATGGTATTATTTCCACATATTTCTCTCCATTCTTTCTTCTGCTAACGGTGTCGCAGTTTCTCATCTCTCCCGTTTTTGTGCGTACGGATGGCTCAGAGTGTCCATGGAGGACGGTACATTTTCCCTTCAAGTTTGTTTTTTATAAATCGCGAAGATTGCTTAGAAATTGGCGTACGCATACGCCACGTTTATAAATGGATTAAACCGATTTTCACATTAAATCAGAATCAGAATACCTTTAGTATTAGTCCCACAGAGGGGAAATGTACGTTGTTACAGCAGGAAAAGAGCCACATACAGCTTAATGTTACATATATTACATGCATTAAAAAGTTAAAAAAAGTTATGATATAATAAAAAATATAATAAAAATAAAAAGTTAGTCATTTTGGGCCAAGCATGTTACTGTCGACTTGTCCTGAGATGCGTTTAATTTATGCGTACCTAATTATAATCGAATAGAAGATCCATACACGCAACATTTGAAGTATAAATATGTCCTGGTTCATACAAAAATCCCACAATAAATAGCCTCTCAGTCACTTGTTCAAAACAAAAGATATCTGGGATTTCCTGCGGTTGTTTTGATTCCCACACACTGATGGAAACTGACTCACTTATTTGGTGTTTTGTGATGTTTTGAGACTGTAAATAGAAAACAGACTTTGAGTCCATTGTTTTAAATCCAGCTCTGGTCCAGGAACAGGAGAACTGTTTATAAGAGCAGGCCGCACTCTCTTAAACACTCCCGTTTGTATAGAAAGCTGCGGGGATGACAGATTTCTATAATGCGTCCCTGAAGGCAGCATCTCCTTGGTCGAATGGGATTTTTCTATGTGGATTTGGGATTATTGGAGAAAATAATCTGTGTCAAACAAACGTTTACGATATTTACACATTTATTACAGCAGGATAATTTCCACATGTTAACACATGATTTCTCAAGTAAAAAGCATGACTTCATGTCACCACCGCTAAACTAAAGGCGGCTAATGTTGGGCTATAAATGAATTACAGCACGGCAGTGGCAAACCGTGTCTATCACAACTGGACCTTCTGTAGACACACACACCCCCCGCGGCATTATAATGTCCGTCTTTTCGCAGAATTGTCGTCTTGAAAAGGGTACTCACAACAATTCCGCAACAACTTCATTTTCACCTGTTGCACTTGTTATTTCAACGTTAACAACAATAAAACGGCATGAATTGCTTCGTCGCATTCATCTAGATCAGGGGTCGGCAACCTTTTTGAAATGAAGTGCCATTTAAAAAAAAAAATTGTTATCAGCGTGCCAACGATCCAGAATTATCAACGGGGGGGGTTGAGGAGCTTGACACTCGTGACCTATCAGCTGGAGGGCGGGGGGAGCAGTGTGTGGACCTGTCAACGAAACTTACATGATGCCGAATTTAACAACCACATTTAAACGGCATAATAATAAGGACGATCGTCCGTTCTGTGATTCTCCAGAACACACATGTTATGATATTAGGGTCATGCAGAGTGAGATGAGATCGCTGTCCCTTTAAGAGAGAGAGAGAGAGAGAGAGAGAGGGGTGTGGCTTGTGCATGTGTGTGTGTGGATGGTAGAGCGACAGTGAGGGAACGTGTGTATGTTTCTGGAAGTGAAACGAGGAAGCAGAAAAACAGAGGTCTGTGATGTATTTTGTGAAACAGAAGAACAGCTAAATCAATGCAACGGCCTCCCAAGAAGAGCTCGCCTCTCTCCAGTCATTGAAGCTAAAGTGGGTTATTGAACCTGAAGATTGTTGCTTCTGCCCTCCTCGACTACGGTCTGGGAGCCGACAGGAAAGTTCAACACAGATGGCCAGTCCGCCCCTTTGTAGCATATTATTTCGATGAGAGATGAGCAGATCGCCCCTGGGCTTTCAACTAAAGACACAGCCACGCAAAAACTGCGGCATGTGTACAGCTCCTTATGGGTACTGCAGTTAGTGAAGTGCTTTCCTCCGTGGTGAGACGATCAGCACCACGGAGGAAAGCGGCAGAAAGTCGCCTGGAGTTAAAGACAGCGGGGCTGAGTTGCGTGCATGGCTTCCATCTGCAGGTAACGGGGAGACGTTGTTGTGTTGGGAGTCTCGTTCAGGATCCGAAAATACAATTTAAATATTTTTGCACCCTTATGCCACTGGTTACGGTGCCGCGTGCGGTTGCCGACCCCTGATTTAGATCCTCTGTCTCGAGCCAGTTAACTAGCGGGCCTTCTAGAGTACCCTGTAACCGAGGGAAACTCTGAAAGAACACGCCCATTGGCTGCAATATGATTGGTTGATCAAACTGTCAGTCCAAACGTACGCTCTCATTCAGTGCAATGGCCAGGGCATTCGATCAAGGATGTAGAATACCTTAGGCGCATTCACACCGCAGTACTTTTCCCACAAAGGTTCATGAGAACTCTTTAGTTCTCATGAACTAAGTACAGATCGCGTTCACACCGGAATAACTCCCTGGGGGAGGAAGCCGCTGACGTCACTTCTTCTTCTTCTTCTTCTTCTTCTTCTTCTTCTTCTTCTTCTTCTTCTTCTTCTTCTTCTTCTGCTTTGGGTTTACTGGCAGGCCGCAAACCACTTCACGGCGTATACTGCCGCCCAAAGTCCCCGGCCGGAAGTCCCCGGAGTTGGGGACTGGCTTCAGGAGAAGCTGCTGGGAGTCCCAGCAGCTTCTCCTGACGCCTTCCGAGTAAATCTCCAGAACGCCGACACCTCCTCATCTCCACCGCTCCCATGTTTTATTTTGTGTTGCCATAAGTTAGTCTCTCTGCGTTTCTGCGCTGGGCTAATGCTAATGCTAATAATGCTAATGCAAGGATAATAAAATGGCGGCTTCACAAAACTTTTTGGGAGTTTTACGGGCGTGGTTTGCAATCCGCCCAGCCAATCAGCAATAGGAACCTTTTTCTCCCACGAAAGTCCCTGGGACTGAAAAGGGGTTAAAAAGGTTCTCATGAACTAATTTGAGTACCGGCTCTTTTTGGTGTGCACGCGACAAAAGAGTTCTCATGAACCTTTGTGGGAAAAGTACTGCGGTGTGAATGCGCCTCTTGGTTGAAGGATATTCTACCCAGAGACCCAGAACAAGATCTGATTGGTTGCTTTCTTTTCTAACACAAAACCACTGAAATGCGTAGAGCATGGTCCGAGAAGGACAAACAAATCAAAGTAACACTGTGATATTACAGATCAACAACACAGATACCATTCTCATTTATTCATTTTATATACATTTTATTTATATAATTAAATCGATTTTTTGTTTGTTTTATCTGAGTGTTCCAGGGTATTCTCTGAGTACCTTGAAGGCCCTGACGGTTCGCCACTGCAGCACGGTCACATGACTTCACGTCACCGCTGCTAAGCTAAAGCCGGCTAATGTTGGGCAATAAAGGAACTAAAGCACGGTCACATGACTCCATGTCACCACCACCGCTAAGCTAAAGGCGGCTAATGTTGGGCTATAAAGGAACTACAGCACGGTCACATGACTTCATGTCACCACTGCTAAGCTAAAGGCGGCTAATGTTGGGCTATAAAGGAACTACAGCCTGTTCACAAGACTTCAAGTCACCACCGCTAAGCTAAAGGCGGCTAATGTTGGGCTATAAAGGAACTACGGCACAGTCACATGACTTCACATCACCACCGCTAAGCTAAAGGCGGCTAATGTTGGGCTATAAAGGAACTACAGCACGGTCACATGACTTCATGTCATCACCGCTAAGCTAAAGGCGGCTAATGTTGGGCTATAAAGGAACTACAGCACGGTCACATGACTTCACGTCACCACTGCTAAGATAAAGGCGGCTAAGGTTGGGCAATAAAGGAACTACAGCACTGTCACGTGACTTCTAAGCTAAAGGAGGCTAATTTTGGGCGTGATGACGTTTTGTCGTCTCATTTTACACCAAGCAACCTCCGTTTTTTTTATATATGATTTATTTTTGCGATTGTCAAAGAGAGCAGCAATACAATGCATTACCCCTGCAATTTCTAACAAAACAACCCCAAGACCCAATACATCAGTTACAATTAGACATTAATGTAATAATTAAATACAAAATAAAAATAATGATAATAATTAAAACAAATACAATATATATATATAGTAGGGCTGTTAACGCGCTAATAACGCGTTAACGCAACAACAAAAAAACGCCACTAATTATTTTAACGCGATTAACGCATGTGTATTTTTCCTCGGCCGCCCCGTAGTTTCAGAGCGCATCGAGTTTAAAATACCATCTACAAGCTGATGCTGACAGCCCCGCTCCTGCTGTCCGCTTGTGGCAGACCACACTTCCACGCTCACTGACAGGCACTGACTGGCCATCTGGAGGACCGGGAGGGTGTGTGTATGTGTGGCCCGAGCGAGCGAGAGAGAGACCTTACGTGTATTGTTGTTGTTAGCATCTGGTGCTAGCTAGCTGCGCTAACGGATATAAGGAGCTGTTTAAATGAAAACAGAGGAGCGACATTTCGCAACCAACTGCGCCGAGCACTTGACTTGATGCAGGAAGCCAGACAGTGGGACATTGTACAAGAAGTCAGCACACTCGGATCGGATAGTGCAACATGATTGCAGCGTCCAGGCAGCTCCCGTTCGAGCATATGCCTTGAGTTGCACATAGCTCCAACGAACACACACACACACACACACACACACACACACACACACACACACACACACACGCACGCACGCACGCACGCACACACACACACACACACACACACACACACACACACACACACACACACACACACACACACACACACACACACACACACACACACACACACACACACACACAGGGCATCCTTTATCCCATGTGTATGAGATGGGGGACGAGGACCCTTCCAATGCATCAAAATAACGCGCCTAGCCAGCAATGTGAGGAAAGCTACAAGTTCAGCGAAATAGGATGGCAGTAAATGGTCAACGGGTAAGACACCAAACAGGCCAATTAAGGGTGAGGGATGGATGGTAACACACGTGATAGCTGAGAGTGAGTCAAAGACAGACTTCCAAAACTGAGATAGGTTGGGGCAAGTCCAAAACATGTGGACGAGATTAGCTGGTCCTAGGTGACATTTATCACAGTTAGGATCAGTAGGATAGATGCGAGCTAGTTTACTTTTGGACCAGTGCACTCGATGGACCACTTTACATTGTAAAACCCCGTGCCGGGCACAAATGGATGATGTGTGGACACATTTCAAAATAGACTGCCAAACCTCAGTCCCTATCTCTATATTGAGGTCCTCTGACCAATTAGTTTGAAAGTTATCAGAGGGCAGAGGGTGGCATGTGAAAAGAGTATTGTATAGCTTTGAAATGGTGCCCTTGAGGTTAGGGTTAATAGTGCCTGAACCTGCCTGATTGCTAGCTTGACCCATATTTAGCTAGTTATATTTTAAGCTTACAAAACAGTGATTCTAATAATACTACTTTTGATTCCTAGACATTTGAACTCAAGACAGTATCCAAAAAATACATCAGATCATTTAACATTATTTACCTCAGAAACACACTTTTGCTGATATCTTTCACGAGAGATTTAAACGTGGCTCCTTTTTTCACAGCGTCCTTTCGATCTAACTGAGCATGTGCAGAGTGAGTTTCATCACTCTAGCTTGTTTGTGATTGGAGGTGTTACAACTGTCCCGTGTTACAACTGTCCCTGGTTTCCTAAGTTACGTCTTCCCTAAGCATTAAAAACGCTGTAATCTTTTTTTATTATTATTGTAATTTTGCTCTACTGTGACATACTGTACCATCTGCTTACAAGAATGCAACATATTAGTTCAATGATCTGAATAACACTAATGCATTTTTTCTTTGCATTAACAAAGTATGTAACAAAGTATGTGGACATTGTAGTACAGGTAACTTTAATTAAATACCCTTTCCGCCAGTGTAAGTGTTAAAGAGGGCTCCGGTGTGTTTGGTACAGTGTGTGACTGTAACATCTTGCATAACTTAACTCAGTACATGGTGAGTCTGCTGCTCCACTGATAGGAAAGAATAGGGCTGCAACTCCTGACGTCTGTCTATGACGCAATCACGTACAGATACATCCGTCAGACTAATGTCGCTATACCAGAGGCCGTTTCCGCTTTACATGGAGCCATTCAAAGTAAATGATTTGCGAACTGTTTCAGTAATAACATAGAAATACAAATAATCCACACATAATGTTAACGTACAGGCACAGCAGGGTATTTTAGTAAAACAATATTTAAATCGCGTATTTTTCAATAAATATAATATATTTAATTTGAATTTAAAAACGGCTTTAATTATACCGTATAATTAAAGGTGGGGTAGGTAAGTTTCAGAAACCGGCTCGAGTGCACTAACATTTGAAAGTACACAGCCGAAAAGAATCCGCCCCTTCCTTCAGACTTCCTTACAGAACACCTCCTCCAACACACATGAACGCGCACATGACGTCAGCAGACTGGTGAAAGTGGCCGCCTGTTACTGGCGAGTCATTGAAGTACTGCTGCAATGCACGCCCAATGACGGCACGCCCAATGAGGGCATGAGATACATTTGTGCGTGCACAAGATGGAAGGCTGACAGACAGGGTGGCAATCCAATCCGTTTAGCCGGCCCGGCTAAACGTATTGGATGTACTTTTTACAGTATCACGGGTTCCACAGATTACATTTTTTTATGGATATTCATTGCTATCAGGATGTTAAGAGCATTCCATGGAATATAACAAAAAGTGTATCTCGAGCCGGTTTCTCAAACTTACCCCACCTTTAAAGGCATGTTGTTGTTTGTGAGGTGTTTTACAAGAATCATTAAGATAGTGTCAACCCAGGTAGAAGGAGGAATAGCAGGGGAACAGGGAAAACGATTACGAATAAAATCTCGGACTTGTAAATATCTGAAGAAGTGGGACTTAGGTAGATTGAATTTACGGCAGCGGTCGATGAGAGGGAGGGTCTAATGCGGGCGATGTTCTTTAAATGGAAGAAAGCGTTTTTTGTGACCTGGTTGACGTGAGGCAGGAAAGTGAGGGTTGGGTCGAGGATGATGCCAAGGTTACGGATGTGAGTGGAGGGGTTGACAATGGAGCCATCGATGGTAAGAGAAACATTTTGGGTTGAGCGGGTAAGTGAGTTTGGGCCAATGATTATAAGTTCCGATTTGTCACAGTTAAGTTTTAGAAAATTGTTTTGCATCCAAATGTTAATGTCAGTGAAGCAGGTGCTGAGCTGGGAGTGTGTTGTTGGAGAAATATATTGTGTTGAGAGGTAGAGCTGCGTGTCATCAGCATAACAGTGGAACTGGAGTTGGTGTTGACGGAGGATTTGTCCAATTGGGAGGATGTAGATGATGAACAGAAGGGGACCAAGTACAGAACCCTGAGGGACGCCATGATTGATGGGGGCTGTGGGGGATTTGGAGTTGTTAATGGAGAGAGAGGGTTTAAACCAGGAGAGGGCAGTACCGGTAATGCCAATGGAAGACTGGAGGTGGTTGATGAGGATGGAATGGTTGATCGTGTCAAATGCGGCTGTTAGGTCAAGGAGAATGATAATTGAGAGGGAACCAGAGTCAGCAGAGAGGAGAATGTCGTTGGTCACCTTGAGTAGGGCAGATTCTGTGCTGTGGCGAGTACGGAAACCAGATTGAAAAGGACATATGTCCGGTCTCCGTTAGGCAGGGTGATGCGCAGCTTGGCTGGGAAGAGGAGCGCCGGCTTGTACCCACACTTGTACAGCTCAGCCATGGGGCTTCTGTACTCGGCGCGCTGCTTTAACACGTCGGGGCTGTAGTCATCGTACAAGTGGATCTTATGGCCTTTGTAGTTCAGCTCACCCTGCCTGCGGGAAGCGCAGGATTACAGGTCTCGGTCTCCCTCCTGGGCAGGCTTGGGCGCGAGGCTCCGGTGAGCTCGGTCAAGCTCGGGGGGCGAAGCAAGAATCTCCGTGCCGAGGGTATCAACGAGGAGTTGAGAGAAGAAGGCAGACGGACAGGGACCTTCGATAGATTCAGGTTGGCCAATAATCCGAAGATGTTGGCGTCTGCTGCGTCCCTCCAAATCTGCTACCTTAGTTTTGAGTGTCTCGTTGTCCCCCTTCAGAGCGGAGCATGCGTTCTCAAGTTGCTGGAGACGTTGGTCGACTTCATTAGCATTAGCTTCCAGAGAATGTATACGCTGCCTGTGATAGTGGAGTGTATGCTGTCCAGGGTAGATGTCAGAGACTCGAATGAGGATTTTAAATCAGCCGTGAGAGCTGCTCTATGTCCATCCAGTAGCAAGCTAATGTCAACCAAAGTTAGCCCATTTTGTTGTTGTTGTGCCTTCCTCAAGGACACCTCGGCAGTGACCATGACTTACACTCGTTCCCAAGCCCAGTCTCTTCAGTCTGAGCTACTTCCCTTTATGTTTTTTACAGTTCACTCTAGTTTTTTGATATTTGTATTGATAATTTTAGATGCTAGATTTCTCTTGGATTATTCTGCACTTCTGGTTTCAGTTTAAACAACGTTTCATTGTCTGAGTGTTTGTCCTCTGTGCAGCGAAGTAGAATTTAATCTTATCTAAGGGAAGCCAAAGCCATGAGTATCTGGAGACAGAGACCCGCTCCAAGGACGATGGTGCATTCAGGTTCTCCTCTGATTGTCCCTTTTACAGAGTTGGGAAGTCATTTTTCTAACTTCAGTGTTTGAGTTTAATGGGGACAGTACAAAGTAGATGTGTCGAATTACAGAGCAGTCGGAAACATATTTTTCCTAAACCACATGAATGCAGCACAAGCTAACTTGCATGTGAATGAAATGTGAAATAGTTTGTTTTTCTACCTTGTGATTCAGATCCGTGCATTTTCTTCCTCGGCCCACATTCTTCTACTTATCTTCAGTAACACAGTGCCCTGTCTGCTGAAAGTACCTCCTTGGTGGAGTTAATAAGATATAATCATCATCATTAAATAAAACAAAGAAAAGTCACTTTACTTTCAGACTCTGAAAGTCACTCTGCTGTATTTCCTTCTGTTAAGCTGATTGTATTTTGCACATTAAAGATGCATTTTATTACAAAACCTAAACAGAGTTTGTTGGGCGTATGCCCTTTCTTTAACTGATCCTAAATATGCAGCATATTCCAATACATACAATTAAGTAGGTTTTTTTCTTTCTCTTTTATTTTGTAACTTCTTTTCTTTTCACTGTCTGTTCCTTTCCCTCTCTTTGTCTCTGCTCATGTTTGGCAAACAGGAACAAACTTGGCAGAGAACCAGAACCCTCCTCCTCCTCTCCCTCTCTCCTCTCCCTCTCTCCTCCCCTTTTCTCCCCCTCTGTGTGTTCATTCACGTCTCAGTCGATCAGCCATCAGTTCTCCCTCTCTTTGTCTCTCTGTATTGATCATGTCCAGTGTGAGTCTGCTGTCTGTTTATCTGAGCGGAGCCTCACTCATCCTGCTGACTGCTGGTGAGTCCTCTGACTGTGTGTGTGTGTGTGTGTGTGTGTGTGTGTGTGTGTGTGTGTGTGTGTGTGTGTGTGTGTGTGTGTGTGTGTGGCATCTGTTCAACTTCCTGTTCACTCAGTGTGTGTGAGAGTTATGGTGAATGTATTTTACAGTTTAACTGTAACATGACATGTGTAGCCCCTCAGACTGGTGGCCATGTTGGAGCCCCCCCCCCCCCTTTCTCTCTTACTATATCTCTCTATATACATATACTATATACTATTAAACATTTGAAGCTAATGTTTACTGTTGTAGATTGGATTAGTTAAAAATAACATTTAAAGAAAACGTTGATCAATTAGAAGTTCATGCTAAAGTGATCTAGTTAGCGTAGCATATAGCATGGGATCAGAGGGAAACTGCTAGAATGTTGTATTTTTCATATGAAACCAAATAACTTCTCTAGGTTTATGCAATAACATGGTTTGGTTAGTTTAGAAGTGACACGTTTAGATTGTTGTTTGGGTTAAATGAGCTTCATTAGGGGTAAAGTCAAAATGAATCTATGCTGTTTGTTTTAAACGGGACGTGAACCTTGCTGTCCAAGAGGAAATGTTCTCACACATTTAATAAATGGTTAAATAAATGATCATCAATCTGTATTAAATATGATGAAAGCAGTTGAATCTGGTCAGCTGACTTTAATGAGCCTCCGACGGTGAGTTGTTTACTTTGTTATTTATTGAATGGGGATTTTTTTTTGTCTGGAACTATATCATAAATGTCACAGAAGAGGAGATTTTGCAGATTTGTCTTGCAGCACGGATACTAATATTGAAATGTAATTTAAAATCAACTAAGGCTCAGAAAGAACCTGGAAGTAGAGGAAAGGAGAGGAAGTGTTTCCTCCTCTCCTTCCTTCCTGTCCTCTGTAGGAAACGTCATTGTCTCTGTTTGGGCTCAGCTTTGATGCACAGCTGCTTTCTGTAAAGTGTTCCTGAGAGTCATGTGACTCTGCCAACAAACGCCCCCACATGTTACTGCCCCCCCACGCTCTTATTTTCTTAACTTCCTTTTACTCTCCTCCACTTTGTTCCTTTCATTCTCCCTCATTTCTCTTCACCTGGACTCTCAGTGATTGACAGTCTGTTGGAGATGACACACTTCCTGTTTGGTAACAATTAACAGCCCACCCCCTTAGTTCACATCAGCCCCCAGTGTGTTTTGGGGGGGGGGTATCTGTGTGTGTTTTCAGAGCAGTATGGTGTTAAAGGGTCAGTTCACCCAAATCTCTTGAGACCAGAAAAAAAATGCAGATGATGTTACAGGACAAGAGCCTCATGCTAACATGTTAGCCGTCTGAGGTCAAAGGTCACAAACGAGGCGCTGACACATCAGAATTTACAGATCACAGAATGACCCCATTCTGTGTGTGTGTGTGTGTGTGTGTGTGTGTGTGTGTGTGTGCGCGTGCGTGTGTGTGTGTGTGTGTGTGTGCATGCGTGTGTGTGTGTGTGTGTGTGTGTGTGTGTGTGTGTGTGTGTGTGTGTGTGTGTGTGTGTGTGTGTGTGTGTGTGTGTGTGTGTGTGTGTGTGAAGGGAACAGACAAGAAGAAGCAGGAAGTTGTTACCTGCAGGTTTGAGTTTAAGTATAAAAGCTGAAGATGAACGCCCAGCAGCTGTTTCACTGCAACATCCTGTATATATGTAAAAGTACTCTATTTAAGTGAAAGTACTGTATTTAAGAATAGTAAAAGTACTGTATTTAAGTAAAGTAACAGTACTGTAAATAATAAATAATAGTCTGTGTGAACCCGGAAATGTTCAGTACACTAAAGTGTTATGTTAGAAATGTATAGTAGGGTCCCCAGCACATAGAAACTGCTGGTTGCTAACTTGCATATGTTGGGCAATTTGCACAATTATCATACATTGCGTTAAGTAGCATTAATTACCATTATAGCCTATAGGGGACACCAGTAAAACAAATAGCTTGGACAATTTCGGAGTGGTTTTGGGGGTTATCAGGAGGCTGAATACATTTCTGACATTTACAAGATAAAAAGTGGCAGTTCTTTAACTATTGTCCACATAGGATATAATTAATGCTAATTAACGCAATTTATGCTAATTGTGCAAATGACCCAATACATGCAAGTTAGCATCCAGCAGTTTTTATGTGCTGGCGACCAGAGATGGGTCGTTACTAAAAAAAAGTAATATATTACATATTACATATTACTTTACACTACTTCGTTACTCTCTACATAAAGTAACTCGTTACTTTACTCGTTACTTTACTCGCAGGGCCGGCCCGCCCCTCCCTGCAGGCAGATCACGCAGACTGCTAAAGTTTCAAATGTTCTCTTTAGTTCAGTTGTCGCATAAGACTGATCCAGATCCTGAATGTTTTCCTATCTGACCGTGGCTGTCCTCTGTCTCCTGCTATCTGTATATTTTGTGCAGTCTATCTCTGCTCAGTGCTCACGCTGTTGCGTCGGCGTGTTCTCCTGCGTGTTGGCCATGTGTTGCACTGGAGCCAGACTGGAACCAGACACCGCAAAGACTTCAGCCGAGCACGTACGAACTGCGCATTCATGCGGTCCTCCGTTAGCTCCTTAACCTGTTAAGCCCGAGAGACCCCGGTACCGGGGCACTGCTGCAACATCTTGCAGGAAACAGTGTCTGAGGGCATGTTCATTTAATAAACTATGAATGTTTTATATACATGTAACGGGAAGAAACTCATCCAACTGATCATTATTTTAATTCTTTTAAAATAAAACCCACAATGCTAACGCTGAGCCTCTGAATTAGCAATGAGCGAAAAATGACTGCACCGAAATTCACTCACACAACCTTATTATTTATCCATTCTGCACATCCAACCCATCGTTTCACATCGTGAAATGACACAGAATCAAAGGGTGCATACTTTATCACTCAATTATACTAAATCGCGACTTTATAAACAAAAACAGACATCAAAACATGTGGCGCTAGGTAGCTAAAAATGCTAATAAGGCTCACCTGTGTCTTTGTCTGGTCAAACGTGGTCTTCAATGGTATTACAACGATAAAAACGCTGCTGAAGTTAATCCATAGGTTAATCCAATGTGTCTGTGTCCCTTCGAATGATTTCTGATAATCCATGAGCAATACATCTGCTTTTCGGTTTCCATATGTCAGAGCTAGAGACAGCTTCACTCTCATGCAAAACTGTGTGCGCGAAGCCCACACCTTTTTGTTTTACCATGTGTGTGAGTGGGGAGATTCCCCTTCGATTCTATTGGCTCTAACGGTCAGAAAGAGATGTCAATCACCAACATCGACCGATGGGTTCCAGAGAAATGGTAAAACCCCCATTTCCACCCAAATCACCTCAGAGGTGAAATTTTTTGGCTAAACCTCTCTAAAAATATCAAATGTCACTTGTTTTACATCAATCTTGATACAGGGTACTTATTATATGTTGTACTTTGGATTCCTAAAGCTTTTTAGTCTTTTAGTTTTTAGTCCAAGGGTAGTTTTCACTATAAGTAAAACATTATTTTTGGACGGACACTATAATTTACAGTTTTTTACTATGTTCAATCTGAATTTTCTTTAAAATAAAAAACATCTATATTGTTCTGACTCTTCTACATCCAACTAACAGGTTTATCATTACTTTGAGGAAAAAGATTATTAATTTAACCCTTTTAGAAGGGAAGATAGTCATTTGTTCTGGGAATGTCATTTTCGAGCCTGAAACGTGAAAAACAGGCTCAGGGCTAAACTGGTTAATATTGTTTCTTCCGCACGTAAAATGTCCCAATCTGGCTTGTCTGGATAAACGCAGGCTTGAAACATCATCCCCCTCCATTTGGGTTTCATTTGGACTCAGATTTGCCACAGCTGCTCCATTCAGTTCATTTTCATTAATTTTGCTGATTATTTTTCACTTTTATCAGCATTTATGAATCGGCAAACAAATGGATATCATGGTCACTACACTCTGAATTGTAGTGGAGCAGAATTAAAAGGTATCAATGAGCTGTCATGTGGGTATATATTAATGTTGCCCGTTATGGACACAAGCAATTTTCACACATGTATTAATTATATGTTTTAAATTTGATAACACCAGTGTGTTTAATACTGACAACTTCTAATTGTGGGAAAAACGAAAACGTTCCCAGTAGAGACGTCCCATAGGACATTTTGCAAAACACAATAGCCAGCATAGTCTGCCGTGGTGTCGTTCCATTTCAAAGTGCTGTTTGACGCTCGGCGTAACCTTGGCGCACTGCCACTCCAACATCCAATCCCAGAGTTTGAGGATTAATCACGGGGTTTTCAAGCATAGGGACTGTATTCCCAAACGATAGCTGAGGAGTATGGGTAGTGTAGTGTCTTCGGCTATCCTAAACTCCGAAATGTTTCGGATTTCATATCGCATTAACACCATATCCCAACGTGCATTGCGGCTATAACATCCAATCACCGAGCTTAAACCTTAGCTGAGGATCTTGGGTAATCAGTTCAGTGGGTGTGTATCGCAATGATGCTCGAAATGTCCCTTATAGGCCTACGTCTGTTTCCTGTTACTTTATTTTGAAATTCAGTTGCTGACGGACGCCAATAAAAGCCAGAGATTAGAGAATAAAACAAGGATAACAGTGTGTTATTTAGAAAATAATAACAAATTAGAAGGAAAAAAAGATTTTAAAAATACAGATTTCAGTATTCTGAGGCTCTGAGCCCCATTTATTTTCCTCACTGACGGCAAAAAGTCTGACATTATACGATTTAAAATAAAAACAATGTTTTTATGAACCCCACAGCTTCCGGTCTTCCAAGACCCGACCGGACAAAAAGATGTGTTGCAGGCACGAAACACATTACCAATTGAAATACATTGCTTTTAAAATCGTTCTGTGTGACACGGAAAAAATGGGGAAATCGTGTTGGTGAACACGAATCAATAGATTAAATGTCGTGACTATAACACGAAATGCCGTGAGACTGGGTTGGATCACAGAGACCGACGTGAAGCGGAGGGATCTTGATCGGATCGTGTTTTTTTTTACGTTTGAGATGTTCCCGCATCGATTTTACACAGTTTGCAGGTAACACACTTTTTACTGTTGTTTAAAGTAAAGTGCACCCACGCTGTTGAAGATTTTAGTCGGACCGTGCTTCTCTACGGTTCCGCAATCTTTCTAATGTTTTTTTTCTTCGAGTGATGTAGCCAGCTTCGCAAACAGAGAGTAACAACATAGACCCAACCAATCGACGACTGAATTACTTGGCAACTCATTTGGTCGTCGATTAGTTGTTGCATAATTTCGTTGACGAAATATGTTCGTCAATGACCTTTTTTTCCATGACGAAAACGAGACAATGACGAGACGGCACCGACGGCAGTAAACAATAACTAACGAAATCATCATGCAATATCGTTGGCGAAAAGTGACGAGACGAAAATGTAGTTTACTAAATAAAAACTATGCCAACATCTCTCTTTACTTTCGTTGACGAAATATGAGGAGACGAAATATTATCAACGATAACGTTACATCTCTGATAGTCAGTTTTTCTCCCAGCAGTTCCATTTCCGGTGCTGCGCTGGGCAGCAGCTGTGTGTCTGTGCTGCCTGCGGCGGTAGATTTGAATTACACCGGGCAGCGGCAAAATATGAACTGTCAGGGAGACTCGGATCTAACTCATGGTCTAACTAACCTTATTCAACATAAAATAAAATGGCTTGGGAGCAGTGGTTGCACTCGCGTTAACCGAATACCCCCCCGTCAGCACGAGTGATTGATAAATTGTGCACTTGACGGATAATAATTGGATCATGAATCATCATGGATCATGGATCACGATCCTGTCCGTCAAAATGACTGACAACGAAAAAGTCTAAAGCCACCACTGCTTGGGAGAATGAAACAACGTGATATTTGGGCCCTTTTTCGCTACAATGAGGCGGAGAAAAAAAGCGAATGCATTGTTTTATCAGAAGGGTGCTTCCCTTCTGATAAAACAATGCATTCGCTTTTTTGTGGCCATACAACCCAGTCTCATGGCATTTCGTGTTCACCAACACGATTTTTAATCTATTGATTCGTGTTCACCAACACGATTTTCCCCTTTTTTTCATGTTGCACAGTACGATTTTAAAAGCAATGTATTTCTACTGGTAATGTGTTTCGTGCCTGCAGCACTTCCTTTTCTCCAGTCGGGTCGTGGAAGACCGGAAGCTGTGTGGTTCATAAAAACATGTTCTTACTCAATATCAAGCCACAATTATTGCTTTTATTTTAAATCGTATAATTTCGGACTTTTGTTCCCGTCTGTGAGGAAAATAAATGGGGCTCAGAGCCTCAGAATACTGAAATCTGTATTTTTAAATATTTTTTTCCTTCTAATTTGTTATTCTTTTCAAAATAACACACTGTTATTTACTCACCAATAACACACAATTATCCTTGCTTTTATTTATTGGTTTAATTCCATAATCTCGGGCTTTTTTGGCGTCCGTCAGGAACTGAATTTCAAAATAAAAATAACCGGAAACAGACGTAGGCCTATAAGGGACATTTCGAGCATCATTGCGATTGTCAACATTTCTGAGTTTATGATGGCCGAAGACACTACACTACCCATAATCCCCAGCTATCGTTTAGGACAGGGATGGGCAACTTTGATGGTGGTGGGGGCCACATCATTGATGTACTGGCCACCAGGGGGCCGCAGATTCACTTGGAACACACACACACAACAATTCCATGTGTTGTATGTAATTATTAACAAATATACTAAGTCTGACATATTCATTGACATTTTACAATCAAAGGGAACATCCTCTAATAAGCTCACTAAACAAATATCAGTTCACAGAAATGTTATTTCATTTTTACAAGTGGCCTGTTTGTATTGAACAGGTTATTAAACAGTGGAATAAAACTATTTTAAACTATTGGAAAGCACGGAAAATGTGTGTGTATTGAGATTAACCATTAAGATGACATAAACATGAAGTCATGAACACTAACCCAGACAATAGTGGTCTAACTTGAACCTAAAACACTTGTAGCCAGTCTCTGCATTCCCCTTATTCCACAATAAGGGGAATGTCAACACAGACACCTGTCAGCCCGCACTCTGCTGTTCCTCAGCGCCACTCCCCCTCCCTCCCGCTGAAATTATGAATGAAAAGCGTAGTAATCATAGATAACACGGCAGGGTCCGCGACAGTTTGTTTTCATCTGATTTCAAATAAACAAAGTCTTGGTTTTAAGAATATTAAACTTGTTTTGCCAAATTCAGATGATAAATACAACTTTTAAGCTTGTAAAGGCATAATTACAGGAGGCAACTTAACGTCACAGCAGACATAACAACAGCCGGTGTTTCTTGTGAGGCTTTCCCCGGGAAACAAACACAATACTGCGTCACAGATTATTTTGCGGTATTTGAAATCATGTACGTAGCTCGCGACGTAACTAGGAGTCTAGTGGACGGTATCAGAACTACAAGTAAAACAAATTAAAAATATATTAAAACAATTTTTTTGAATTTTTTTTTATTAATTACGTTGTTTATAAATTAATCTGAGGGCCGCAAAAAGAGGAGGTGGGGGCCGCATGCGGCCCGCGGGCCGCCATTTGCCCATCCCTGGTTTAGTACTACAGTCCCCGTAAGGTTACGCAGAGCGTCAAGCAGCTGTGTGAAATGGAACGAAACCATGCCAGACTATCCAAAACTGGAATCGAATGCCCCCCCAGAACTACACATGCTGGCTATTGTGTTTCGCAAAATGTTCTATGAGACATCTCTACTGAACGTTTTCGTTTTTCCCACAATTAGAAGTTGCCAGTATTAAACACATGGGTGTTATCAAATGTAAAACATATAATTAATAAATGGGTGAAAATCGCTTGTGTCCATAATGTGCAGCATTAATATATAGCATTAATATATACCCACATGACAGCTCATTGCTACTTTGTAATTCTACTCCATGACAGTTCAGAGGTTAACCTGGTAGTTTTACTCCACTACACTTATTTGAGTTACTTTGCAGATTCTGATTAATTATGTGAAATATAAACAACCCTTAAATCAGACTTTAGTTACACCTGAGTAAAATTCAGGTAAGGTGATTGTCACGTGCCAACAATCAAGAGAGATATTTGGTGCTTGAGAAGACTAAACATGTATTTGCAATTGACATGAATGGAAACGAGTAATAAAGTATATTCATTACTCGTTATTCTCTACTAATAGTTAATTAAAGACTGTATGGCTATTTTGCACATCCCTTTCAAGATTTTCAAAGGTTTATTGACATATCATATACAACTACGGTGTAGTTATGCAATGAATGAAAATCTTGGGTCACAGGTTCCTCAACAGTGCATTACAAGACATCTATCAATATGTGTGTACCTCCACCGTTAAACTGTCATATTCTGCACATTTCTTATTCTATACATAAGAGTATAATTCATATGTATAATATCAGTTAAAATAAGTGCTTCAACATAGTTAACATAGCAGGAAAGCAATATATTAGACGTTAAGTACTTTGTCAGGCTTAATATTTATCTGTAGATAGATACCCCCACAGTTTTTTTCTTATTTAAAAGAAGACCTTAATCTGTTATTTAATGTTTAAATAAAGGTTAATTCGTTTTTCTGTTTTGCACCTCCTCCTATCAATATCTTTGTACATCCTGCACTAAACTGTTTTATTGTAGAGATCACTTATAGTATCTTCTTGATTTTTTATATTTCTATCACAGACCTTCTACTTTCCTCCTATGAAAGTATGTACTCTTAATATTTTTTTAATCAAATTTAACACATAAAAACAAGAATTCAATAACGTGCTTTAACCACTAGGCGGTGCACACAAGGTACATATAGTCATAATAACTTTGTATTATTAGTGTAGGACACTTATGTATGTACAACATCTGGAGATGTGTAGTTTGATTCATGCTTTCATATAATTTTACAGCATATTGCTATACTATTTCAGACTCAGTATTTACATTCTTACATTCAAAATTCAATTCAATTCAGTAATCCGTAATATCTTTAAAAACGACAAGTCCTTTTATATCAGCTGTGCACCGTTATGGTGTAAATATAACCTATCTACGAATTAGATCAAATGTAAAAGTCAGCCGAATTAGTGTTGATATTGCAAGGAGACGTATTGTGTGAAGAGAAATTGAAGATGTTGTTTAATTGTTGATATATTTATGATCCACGTCAAGTATTCAGTTTCGGCGGCATTTCTTCAGTTTTTCCAAAGGTCTTCTCATCAGGGCTCTATAAATAAAGAACTACAGCAGATCTGTAATGTGTAATGCAGCCGAACCGTGAATAACAATACCGTTATGTGATGACTTCCAAAAAGAAAAGCAAGAGCACTCGGAATTAAGTATTATTTTATTCTTTTAAAATGTTTTCCGGATTTCATATCATATAAACACCAAATCCCAGCATGCATTGCGGCTAAAACATCCAATCAGCAAGCTTAAAACCATAGCTGAGGATCTTGGGTATTCGCTCGAAATGCCTATGTCTGTTTCCGGTTATTTTTATTTTGAAATTCAGTTCCTGACAGATGCCAAAAAAGCCAGAGATTATGGAATTAAACCAATAAATAAAAGCAAGGATAATTGTGTTATTTTGAAAATAATAACAAATTAGAAGGAAAAAAAGATTTAAAAAATACAGATTTCAGTATCCTGAGGCTCTGAGCCCAATTTATTTCCTCACAGACGGCAACAAAAGTCTGAAATTATACAATTTCAAATAAAAGCAGTAACTGTGGCTTGATATTGAGTAAGAACATGTTGTTATGAACCACACAGCTTCCGGTCTTCCACGACCCGACCGGAGAAAAAGACGTGCTGCAGTCTGGTTACACATTACCAGTAGAAATACATTGCTTTTAAAAACGTGCTGTGCAACACGAAAAAAAGGGGGAAATCGTGTTGGTGAACACGAATCAATAGATTAAAAATCGTGTTGGTGAACACGAAATGCCATGAGACTGGGTTGGGTCATAGCACAGCTGATAAAAACACCACAAACCAGATACTCTCTGCAAAGCTGCTTTTTAATCAACCTGTGTTTTTCATCAAATAAGGACAAGATATAATCTTATTGTGAAATACGTTTGACTAAAATGACAAATTATTGGTTTTGGCTAGACTAGTTTGACTGAAATGTTCTATATAATCTGATGACTAAAAAATAAATAGTTTTCTTTGACTAAAATAAGACTAAAATGCTCAGACTTTTAGTCGACTAAATCTTGACTAAAATGTTTACTGTTTTAGTCGACTAAAATAAGACTAAAATGCTCAGACTTTTAGTCGACTAAAACTTGACTAAATATGACTAAAACTAAAAAGAAAATTTAACACAGGACTAAAACTAAAACTAAATTAAAAAATTGCTGACGAAATTAACACTACAAGCAGCTGATAAATATCCCACCCCCCATAAGTGAATGTGTTTCAGTATGAATTGATGCTGTTTGGCATCACAACGCTGTTATGAAAGTTTCTCTGATACAAAATGGGTGATGTTAGCATAGCAACCGAAGATAATCTGACTACGACTACTTGTTGCTATCCTATTGTGGCATAAGCCGTTTTCTATAGGCACATTTTACCGGCATATTTTTCAAAACAACAGGAACACGTCTGCCTGGCCTGCTCTCCACAATAATCAATTTTAGCTGGCTCCCCAGCCAGAGAATCGTACAGTAGAAAAGATAAAGATCAATAGAGTATCCAAGGAATACACAATAGAATGGGGGATGGACGTCACATCCTCTAGGGGAGTCCGGGGGTATACCCCCCGGGTAGATTTTTTGAACATTTTAAAGTAAAATGCTTCAATCTGGTGAAGAATTACTACTAGATAGGGGGTACAACACTAAAACACCCATATGAAAAAGATCGGTTTACATTTTAATAATCAAATAAGTATGTGAACATAACCAATAACCTACCATAGCCAATAACAAATAAATGTAACTTATTTTATTTTTGTTATATATCTTATTTTACCTAGATAACATTTATTTATTCATGCATATTTTTTTATCTCTCCAGTTTTAAATGATATTTTTGTGTTACTGTCCTATAGTATACATTGGAATGATTTCAAACCTGTTCATCCCAATAATTATAAAGGAGTGCCTTGAAAATATGTGTTTACATAAATTGTGATCAAAACGTTTGAGACCCACTGAGATAACTTAGACTAAAGTGAACTATCTAAACACTCAGTCCTTTACCTCACTGAGCTGTAGTCATCAGCCTCTCAGTCTGACTGGAGAGGACTCTCCCTCCACATTATTGTAGAAACATCTTCTTCTTATATCCGTTAGAGCAGCTAGCACCAGATTCTAATAACTACAGCGCCGGTACCGGTGCACCCTCCCTCTCTCCCAAGCTCACTCGCCCTTTGGCTGTGAGCTGCGGGTGCCAGATAAGCTAACATCCCCCACTTCCATCACTTACAGCGCCCATCGTACAGGGCAAATTAAAAGTGTAACCGGGGTGAAAAGGGTGTTACATTTAATTAATTATGAATGTTGTTACATCAAGGCCGAAAATTAGGATGAGCATCAACAGTCAAAAATGTTTTTCTACCAGTGCAGCGCCTCCCCAGATCTGTTGCCCTAGGCAAACATCTATACCGCCAGTGCTACGGGCCGGGCCTGGTTGCCTGACTTTATAAAGTGTGTTTTTTTGTATAAGTGTGTGGTCGCGTTTATAGTCACTTTGCTCAGCGCTACTGCTTGTTACTTTCATTTGCCGTCCTGCCATAAACTGTTATTTATCAGGTTAATCTCGCCCCCCTTCGACGTAAGCGTGAAGTATTGGTTCTTGGTTCTTGCCAGGCAGCCGAGTGGGGTCAGCTAAGAACCGGTTTTCGGTGCTTAGAGGCGGCTCCGCTGCGGTGGAAAGAACCAAAGCTTAATCAGGCTCTAGCCCGGAACTGGCTCTGGCACGGGTTTGGTGGAAAATGGGCAAAGGACAATCTTAGCTTAGCTTAGCATAAACACTCTCATGCACTTTATGTAGCTCTTTTATCTCAGGGTGTCCGCGGGGTCTTAAAAAGTATTAAAAGTTGATAAATCAATTTAGCGAAAATTAAGGCTATTAAAAAGTATTAAAAGGTATTAAACGGCATTTTCCAAGGTATTAAGAAGGTCCACAGCAACGACAACATGAAACACCCTTTAATTTACTGAAACAACATGTCGGGAAACCCCCTCAAGGCAGCCCCATGTATAGCGTGCCATAAAATGCTGCTTCTTATTTGAAGGGCTATCTGCTGGTGGACTACCTGAGAGAGATACAGCAGGAGAACACGCCGTCCACCGCGGAGAATAAACAGAAGGGCAACCATGCTCCGGGGTCTTCTTTGCTGCTTTTGGTGTATTTTGTGGCGGCAGCAGCACCACTTACAGGCCTGGCATATGTACTACAGCGTGTCCAGCATTTCCAGCGGTCTAGTGTGAACGGACACGTTAATGAATCGAATGCGCTTGAACGGAATACTTTTTTGCGTTTGCGTATGTGTTTTACTGTATGCGTCCTCGTGGGGCCGGGGTCTAAGCCAAACTATATCCGGTCACAGAGATCTGCTATTTAAAAGTAAGGTCAACACATATCGACCCTAAATATAGTCTATACTAAGAACGAGAAAAGTCTTAACATATATATCGTTTTTTGTAAATATATGACAAATGTGTGAGGGTGATGACGTCAGAGCATCGTCCTATGTGCCGGGCTTAGCCCCGGACAGCCCCGGCCCAATTGAACCCCTGGGTATTTGTGAGGGAGCTCCTATATGGCATTACCCCGCTGAAGCTCACCAAAGTTTAATATATTTCATAGTTCAAAGTTTTGTCAATTGTTTTGTTTATTGGTCAAATACTGGTTTCTACTGGTTTCTGATGGTTTTACTGGAATGAAAGAGCACAGAGTACAGAAGCAACAAAGCAGCATACTGCATTAACCCTAACCCACAGAGAGGTTGAAGTTCATGTGGAGAGGAGGCTTCAGTAGTCTGTCTGCACTCTGTTTAGTTGTGCTATCTTACAATCAATATAGTAAATGTGAGGTAAAGTGTGTCGCCAATGTAACCGGTTAGAACTCGAAGTTGCGATGAGGTCTTAAAATGTATGGAAAGGGTCTTAAAAAAGGTCTTAAAAGGTATTAAATTTGACTTCAGGATTCCTGCATATCCCCTGTATCTTCTCTTGCACTTTATATGTCGTAGCTGCTATATTGTGCTGCCATGTGGTTAATGATTGTATATGCTGCTCATGCTCTTTCTGCATATCATGTATTTATTTTTGCTATGTAAATAAATTAGGGCTGTCAAACGATTACAATTTTTAATCAGATTAATCACAGCTTAAAAATGTATTAATCATGATTAATCACCATTCGAACTATGTCCAACATATGCCATTTCTGTATGTATATTGTTGTGGGAATGGAAAGATAAATGAAAGAAGGCGGATATATCCATTTAACATACAGTATGTATGTATGTTTATTATAACATTGTTCTGTGTGTCAAAATGAATCACACCTATCAATCATCAAACCGTGGGGTCTTATTTCATTACGTGTTGATTTCTATCAACACGTAATGTTGTATCGATGTATAGAGATGTACTACAGCAAAAGTATTCTCCGTCGGGACTTCCTGCAACAACATCACGCCATTATCTTGATTCTGATTGGCCAGAAGACATTATCAAAGATGTTCTATTGAGAAGACGATCACTACGTGACAAAAGTTTTCAAAACCGTTTCTCGTCTTTGGTATTTCCAGGCAAGTGGCTACTGAAATCAATCTTACTAACTGCTGTCTGTGCAAATTACTCCGCGAGTTGGCAGACTTTATTTTGCTTACTTTAACATCATTGTTCATGGTGGGGTTAAGCCATTTCTTGGTATGGCTGTAGCCTATACCCCAGCCATACCCTGGCGCTGCCACTGGTGGGATGTATGGGGCGGGCCATTCTGTGCGTTAAATGCGTTAAATATTTGAACGCAATTAATTCAACAAATTAATTACAGCCGTTAATGCGATAATTTTGACAGCATTAATATAAATGTCATGTTCTTAAAAGTTGTATGTGAGGGACTACAGATGGAAATTAGCTAAAAGCTCAAATCTGGCATATTTACATTTTGAAGCAGTAATTGTTACAAATATTCATAAATGTGCATTGTCCCTCTTCAAATAAATGATTAAATGAAATGGAAGCCTAGTCAAAGTCTAGGGGGAAACTGTTAGCCTATCTTAGCACAAAGACTGCTTGTGTTTTCAGTGTCCGAGGCGCAGTATTACGACTTAACCGCGGCTCCAGACTACGAGGACTACGAGGGCGCCACGTTCGAGTACAGCTTCTACAGTAAGTCACATCATTTCCACCATATAACATGTATCATGTGACACACAAATGTGACCCGCTCTATCGAAATCAGTCGGAAGTCGCAACGGCTCATTTCAGAATAAACGTGGATTTACGTAAAAAACTATTTTTTCAGGGTTCGGGTGTTTTGTTTGATTTTAAACAAACCAAGTCTTGGCTTTCAGAATATGAAACTTTTATTTCCAAAATCACACGATAAGTACATTTTTGAAGCTTGTGAAGGGACGAAGACAGGCACCTCTCACTCGCACTCTGCTCTTCCAGCAGCGCCGCCCCCCTCCCTCCGGCTGACATTATGAACGTAAGAGTATAGTAATCATAGATAACACGGCAGGATCCGTTACAGTTTGTTTTCATCTGATTTAAATTAAACAGAGTCTTGGCTTTCAGAATATTAAACTTGTTTCGGCAAATTCAGATGATAAATATAACTTTGAAGCTTGTAACGGCATAATTAGAAGCGGAGAACGGAGTAATTTAACGCCACAGCAGGCACAACAACAGCCGGTGTTTCTCGTGAGGGTTTTCCCCGGGAAACAAACACAATACACACAAACGCAAAAATACACAAACACACACACACACACACACACTCGCGAGCTTCCCCTCCAAACGAAAATATCTTCCCTCCGTAGTATTTTGATCATTTGCTCCACTAATAATCAATCAGATCGATGGATTCCAGAGAGAGGAAACTTTAAAGGCCTTTTTCTCAAAATGAGGACTCTGTGACAGTCATTATATAATGTGACATATTTCGCTTAATATTTGGAGTACAAAAACAATCCTGATATCATTAGAAAGCTAGGAATATCCTCTTTCCAACCGTGTATACAACTCAAAATGTGTCTTCGGGTCAATGCGACTGATTTCGATGGAGCAGGTCACAAATAGGGAAAGATTGTTTTAGATGTTTGCTAAAATATGATGCAGATGAAATATTTTAAAGGAGGTGTTGCTGTGGTGCGTTCAGGTAACACCAGCATCGAGGACCTGGACAAGTTCATCGAAACGAAGGGTGAAGAAGGGGAGGACACGGGGGGGCAGGAACAGGATGTGACTGTAACCATGGCAACTACCCAAGTCACCACGGAGCAGGGTTGGCAGGAACAGGATGTGACTGTAACCACGGCAACTACCAGAGTAACCACGGAGCAGGGTTGGCAGGAACAGGATGTGACTGTAACCACGGCAACTACCCGAGTAACCACTGAGCAGGGTTGGGTCAAAGGTCGTAACACCGCATCACTTCCTGTTTCTCTGGTGAGAACCAGCTGACCTCTTTATACTGGACTGTGTAACCTTAAACCAAAGTTAGACTCAGTTAAACCAGGTTCAGTTAAACCTAAGTTAAACTTCAGTTGAACCTAAGTTCAGCCAAGTTTCATTCAACCAATTGAGCCCCGAGCCTGTTTTTCAGGCCTCAGTCTTGAAAACGACATTCCCAGAACAAATGACCATATATTCCCTTCTAAAAGGGGTAAATTAATAATCTTTTTTCTCAAAGCAAAGATAAACCTGTGAGTTGGATGTAGAAAAGTCAGAAACAATATAGAATAATAAAGTAAATTCAGATTGTGTGAACGGACAAAAAGACGTGCTGCAGGCACGAAACATACTACCAATAGAAATACATTGCTTTTAAAATCGTTCTGTGTGACATGAAAAAAAGGGGGAAATCGTGTTGGTGAACACGAATTAATAGATTAAATGTTGTGACTATAACACGAAATGCCGTGAGACTGGGTTGAATCAGCAGTGCTCAGACTCTCTCCCGTGTCTGCAGCAGCTGGCTGATCCCCATGTGTTCTCTTCACATGCTGAACATTGATGCATATTTTGAGTAAGTTGTGATGATGTTTATTTGTGGCTTATCCTTATCCTGCAAAGCAATGTTTGATTGTTGTACCAGAGCATTTTAGCCCTTCCTGATTTATATTTGTGTTTTATGTGTAGCCCTAAAATCATCACCATCACCTTCACCATCTACAGAGATGGTCTACTGCAGGGATGGGCAACTTGGATGGTGGTGGGGGCCACATCATTGATGTACTGGCCACCAGGGGGCCGCAGATTCACTTGGAACACACACACACACACACACACACACACACACACACACACACACACACACACACACACACACACACACACACACACACACACACACACACACACACACACACACACACACACACACACACACACACACACACACACACACACACACATTCCATGTATTGTATGTAATTATTAACAAACATACTAAGTCTGACATCTTCATTGACATTTTACAATCTTGCTGGGAACATCCTCTAATAAGCTCACTAAACAAATATCAGTTCACAGAAATGCTATTTAATTTTTACAAGTGGCATGTTTGTATTGAACAGGTTATTTAACAATGGAATACAACTATTTTAAACTATTGGAAAGCACGGACAATGTGTGTGCATTAAGATGAACCATTAAGATGACATAAGCATGAAGTCATGAACACTAACCCAGGCATTAGTTGTCTAAATTGAACCTAAGACACTTGTAGCCTGTCTCTGCTGTTCCTCAGTGCAGCCCCCCCTCCCTCCCCCTGAAATTATGAATGAAAAACGTATATAGTAATCATAGATAACATGGCAGGGTCCGTCAACGTTTGTTTTCATCTGATTTCAAATAAACAAAGTCATGTTTTTAATATATATATATATATATATATATATATGTTTTAATAATATTTTTTAATATTAAACTTGTTTTGCCAAATGCAGATGATAAATACAACTTTTAAGCTTGTAAAGGCATAATTACAAGCGGTAACTTAACGTCAGATATAACAACACAACACATGTTAACACATGTTGTCATAACAACAGCCGGTGTTTCTTGTGAGTGTTTCCCCGGGAAACAAACACAATACACACAAACGCGTCACTGTATGCCCCTCCCCCCTCAGGGCTACTACAGGTCACAGGTTGAGGGACCCTCCTTCACCCAACTTCAGCAAGGAAGACCCCCACGACTATGCAATACTTAAGATGGCTCTCAGTGCTTCTCAAAGTGTGGTCCGCGGACCATTGGTGACCACGTGAGTGCCCCCTAGTGGTCTGTGAGTATATTGGTAAAATGTCACATTTGAAATAAATAAATACATTTAACTTTTCCGCACTCTCGCGCGAATATTTCCGCAATGGAGCAAGCTTAAGTTACACTCTTAATTGCATCATATAGCCCAGTGCAACACCTTCATCACATATGTTGCCACTTCTTTGTACCAGTTTCAGGCGATTTGTAATCTGTTCTAGAAAAACTATGTGTTTTTGGATATTTCTGGAGTTAGGTGGTGTGAGTGTTTTTGTATTGGTTAAGTGGTCCTTGGTATGAAAAAGTTTGAGAAACACTGCTCTAACCAACCTCCTACCTGCTTGGGAAACCGAAGTCTACAAGTACCACATTATTTTGGACCATCTTAAGGTACCCTGCAGACACATTGCATTTGCACATGACCCACAACCATTTACTAAATCTTTAGCTGCTTTAGACCTTCAGTTTGGCCAACCACACCATTTAGTAATGAGAGCGATATCCACTGTACTACACCTGCCCAGAATCCAAGCTGGCAATTATAAAGCCATTCACAGCTTTGCAGTCCAATCTCTAGTGGGTATGCTGCAAGCAATGGGACTGAGTGCAGGAGCAGCTGAGCTCTCATGTTCTTCTCATGTTCAACAACTCCTTAGTAAGCTGTTTGCTGACTCGGTTGCCAACTTTATACACTATGCTTGTTCAGTCCTTCGAGTTACCCACTACACCTTGGTGGGTTTCGCTACATGGCTCCAGGGTGAAGCAGAGTGTCAGTCTGTGGCCGCTCAAGTCAAGGATTTGAATCCGGAACCCCAACCTAGAAGGTTAGCGCCAGGATATGCCCCTACAACCACCACTATACTACACTATCCCCAACCACTATGTTGCATCACATGCAGGAAACCCTCGGCAAAACCCCAGAGCCTGTACATACTGTCACTCACATAACCATTCAATAATCAGATGCAAAGAGCTGAAAGAGCTGAGTACAGAGGATGTAAAAGCCTGGCTCAAACAGGAGAAGAGGTGCTGGAGGTGCGGGGGATCACACATGGCCCTACAATGTATAATAAGAAGCCCATGCCCACTTTGCAACGGGAAACACCTGGGCGTTCTACGCCAGGCTAACCAAAGAGTGACGAACTCTAATGGCGCTTTTCCACTGCAGGGCCTCGCTCTGCTTAGTACGGTATGGCTAGGCCAAGTTAGGCCTTGTTAGGCCAGGCTCACTTTATGCTGTGTTTCCATTACAGTTTAGGAACTGGGGCAGTATGTATAGTAACGCAGTGTAGGCGGAGCCGTGACGTCATCTTCAATGCGAAACACAAAACCAACAACAGCCGTTAGGTGTTAGCCCTCAGAGCTCACAGCTCCTCATATCTGTTCAGAAACTAGACAAAAGTGAAACAAGTACAAACCACAGACTGTCTGTGTCATGGCGAATACAGTCGCTGGTTTATTTATCTCTGTATAGGCCGTTGTTGTGAGTGTGGACGGTCGGAGCATTCACTGCGTTAGCTTAGCCAATCTCCATTCAGTAAACACGCATGTTAAAAGGCGTTTAGCCTGCCGTCTGTCTGCAGACTTGTCAAAGCATTAATTTATGGTTTTTACTAACCGGTATCGGTATGTTGTTACTTCGGCATCATTTTGAAACGTGTATTACAATTAAATCACGGTAAAATATGTTCATTTTGTTGTAATTGCCAGCGATTCTCTCACTAGTTTATCATACTCAGCCCGGTTGTTGGCCCGGAAAGAACCTCGATTTTGGAGAGCCAGAAAAAGTGTGAAAAAGTACCCACTAACCGGAACTACGCCTAGTGGAAACGCAACCAAAAACGGGCCGGGCACGGCACGCTTAAACCGCGCTCCGTGCTGTAGTGGAAAGCCGCCATAAGGTCCTCCACCTAAACCCTCAGTCCAGTTCCCCCCAAGTCCTATTAAAGGTAGTCAAGGTAATACTACGGCATAAACATCACACCTTAGTTACTTATGCTATTTTGGACGATGGTTCCCAGCGCACAATGCTCCTACCATCAGCTCGTGAACAGCTGGGGCTTGCAGGGCTCAAAGAACACCTGATCGTGCGCACAATCAGGCAGAAAACTGAAGCATTAGATGGAGTCTCAGTGACCTTTGAAATATCACCCGCTTCCAATCCCCAGAAAACATTCCTCATTAAAGAAGCATTCACCTCTGACGAACTTTCACTTGCTCACCAGAGTTATCCTGTAGATAAACTGAAGAAACGCTATCGCCACCTACAAGGCCTTTCCCTTTCCTCATTCTCCAAAGTACAGCCTCTCCTACTAATAGGCGCAGATAACTCACCTCATTACCCCAACCAAAAGAGTCTCATTCGGCCCACAAATAGCCATCCACACCCAGCTAGGGTGGACACTCCAAGGGCCCTCCCCTATTTAGGAGCCATCAGACGCCCCCCAGATTCTCTTCACTTCCACTCGAACCCCCTATGCCGAACTCAGTCGTCAGGTTAAAAAACTATGGCAGATGGATGTCCTCCCCTTATGCCCCTGTCACACTGTCCCGAAATTGACACCCGATGGACACACGATAAAGGAAAGGTTCAAATTCGGCTCTTATCGTAACAACATCGGGCCATTCGTGGGGGCATCTTAAACCATCGTATGACCGTCGGTGGAGTTTCTCAGGCTCCAGCAGCAACTTCATGAGCGGCAACTTCGTAGGCACTCGTGAGGGCATCTTGTCGAATCGTGTCATCTTCGTGTTATCATCGGTGCCATCGGGCATTCGCCTTCACTCTGATCGGGGTGAATGCCCGATGGCACCGATGATAACAAGATGCCCTCACGATGGCTTTACGAAAGGCAACATTGACACACAAATTCAACACGAAAATGAACCTTCTCAAGGTCCTTCTGCAATTCTTTGGCATGCCAAAGATTTTCCCACCGCTCGCGAAGTTGCTGCCGGAGCCTGAGAAACTCCACCGGCGGTCATACGATGGCTTAAGATGCCCTCACGAATGGCTCGATGTTGCTACGATCAGAGCCGAATTTGAACATTTCCTTCGTGTGTCCATCTGGTTGTTTTATTGCACAACAAAATCATGTAAACATATTATGTAAATAACCCAATTTGTGTTCTGTGAAACTGAAAAGGATATAATATTTTATTTTGAAGGAGAGTTGACAGGAAGTTGTTGTTGCTATGGAAACAACATTACGGAGAAAACGTAATATTTTCTACATATAAAGACGGATAAAGTAAAGAACAAAGTCTGAAGATATCAGTACAGTATCATAGTACAGTAACATAATTTTTTTTGGTACTTTCATTGCAGTTGTATGTCTTACATGTAATGTAAATGTTGCCTTCGTGTGTGATTCGGGGCCATCTTGGTGCGAAATTCACAATTCCATATTCGTGTGTCCATCGGGTGTCAATTTCGGGACAGTGTGACAGGGGCTTTACAGAACGATAAATGAAGTACCAGATCCAAACAGGACAAAGAAGCTACAAGCCCCTAAAGCAGGGGTGGGGAACCTTTTTCCTCTCAAGGGCCATTTCAATTTTTTCAACATCCTCCAAAGGCCGTACAATTTATTATCGTACAATTTATTGACCTCTGCTTAAAAATACTAAAATCACAGCCCATTCATTTTGCCTTTCTTTCATGCTGTGCAAAGAAAGCAACCTCTTAATCCAGATATCTTAACATGACTCGCGCATGCATGCACGTGCACGGTTGTGGCATGACCACGAAAACAGAAAGATATGGACACGAGATGTGAGCAAATGTATTTAGTTTCCTATCCATGTGAACATGATTTAAGTGGGGGGTGGACCTAACCTCCTCTAGGGGGGACTGGGGGCATGCTCCCCAAGGACATTTTTATTTTTTTTATTTTAAAAAGCATCAATCTGCTGCACTTTGAGAGCAACATTAAGAGATCTATGGATACATCTCTCAACAACCATATGAAACAGAACTGTAAGCAGATGTATTTTTCTTTCTGGATATTTTACAAATCACTCCCCTTTCAAACTGTATTCTTGTTTATTAATAACACATTTATTTTACTGTCATTTTATACCTGTTTACTTTATCCTCTTGTTTTTTTATAACTATTTACTTTATCCTCTTGTTTTTTTATAACTATAATGATCATATAAAGATGTGCCTTTACCTCACTGGTTGTAGACAAATCTTTTTATATCCGTTAGCATAGCTATATATCAGTGGTCACCAACCTTTTTAAGCCCAAGATCACTGACCTCGGCCTAGGTGAAAGGCAAGATCTACCTATTGCAGAATTTAGTGAAAAAGACGGCCCAGACAATGCTTCCAATTTGAGGCCTTTTATATAGGCTAATTGCATCTGAATTACTGTTACAATGAAGGCTTTATAATCAGCTCACGGCAGGGACGTGCACAGGTACGGGCTAATGTTGCCCGGGCAACGGCCCTTTTGAAATGTTTGGCTGGCCTGCCCCTCTGGAGAGAGCGATTGTCTTTTTTTTCTGTTGTGGCCGAAGAAACATGATAAGCCCACAATTAGTATTGTAGAGTCATCTGCCCCCAGTCACGTGACTTTGTTTACAATCTGACAGCTGAAAAGCAAAGGAAAGTCCTCAGAGTCCGGTCCAGCCTCATATGGCTATGGTGATCATACCAAATGCCTGCCTGGCTTTGGTGGCAAATCCCCGGATCAATTTGTCCCCGGAAATGTCCCCGTTTTTAAATATGCTTAAATTGATTTTGAGTTCTCTCATAGCAGTTAGAGTATAGGGGACAAACCAGGGGACTTTACTTCCTCTTGACACCGTCGGTTATTTACAAACACCTAAATATACTTGTTATTGTGCTTCTGTCTTTCTGTGTCTTCTCATCTGCTCCGCAAACTCCCTCACCCTCTCTCTTTTCTTGATCGCCCTCTCTGACATAGGCCTACAGGAGAACACTTCACTGCCCTGCTTCATTGTAGGATTTCTGCCATGTCTCTACTTTAGTTGGACCATCTCTGTTATTAAGTTATGGAATACTAAATAAATAAGTAATTTGATACCTTACCGTTACTGCGCTCATAAAGAATGATAAGAATAAGAATAATGCGTATTGAACTGGTTTAATTAATTAGTGAGTTTATTTAAGGCACAGCAGTTACATGTTAGATATCTTAATGAGGTATGGACCACAAAACTAAAAATGTCCCTGGTTTTTATTTATTTTTTTATAAAAAGTTCTTCCGTTTTCGGCGGGGTGGGGGGAGGCCCTTTTTCTAGTTTAGAGCAATAGCCCCTCCAAATGTCTGTGCACGTCCCTGGCTCACGGCATATAGGCAGGGGTAAAGTGCTATTTTTTACGAGTGGGGGGCATACCTCACCTCCTCTAGGGGGGTCCTCACCTCCTCTAGGGGGGTCCGGGGGGATGCTCCCCCGGGAAGATTTATTTTTAAATATTGAAGTTGAAAGCATCAATCTGGTGCACTTTGAGAGCAACGTGAAGAGATCTATGGATACCTCTCTCAGCACCCATATGAAACAGAACTGTAAACAGATTTTCTTTTTCTTTATGGATATTTTACAAATCACTCCCCTTTTAAACTGTATTCTTGTTTTACTGCCATATAGTATTTCATACCTGTTTTTCATTTATTCTCTTATTGTTTGTATAACTATAATGATCATATGAAGGTGTGCCGCGGAAATAATCTTTTGAATAATTTGTGACAAAACCGTTCTAAACACTCAGAGAGTCCTTTAGCTCAGGGGTTCCCAAACGTTGCCATGCCAAGGACCCCCATATAGCATTATCCTCTGGCGGGGACCCCCCTGTTGCAATTTTTTTTTTAAATGATGAGTACATTATGATCAATCAATCAATCAATCAATCAATCAATCAATCAATGTTTATTTATATAGCCCAATATCACAAATGTTACATTTGTCTCAGTGGTCTTCACAGTGTGTACAGAATATCAGTATGACAATACGATACCCTCTGTCCTTAGACCCTCACATCGTACAAGGAAAAACTTCCGAAGAAAACCCACAGTTTAAAGGGAAAAATGGGAGAAACCTCAGGTAGAGCAACAGAGGAGGGATCCCTCTCCCAGGACGGAAAGACGTGCAATAGATGCCGTGTGTAAATTGAAAAGATAATACATTTGCAACATAGGTAGTCCAAATGTTTGGAAATGCATGTGTGTATAATAGGAAGATGAATCCACGAGGATATCCATCCAGGACCGATGATCCAGGACCACAGCCACGACTCGCGATCCAGGACACAGGACCGCAGGATCATCCATGACTCCGGATCCCGGCGTATATAGACACCAAAAAGAAAGACATGTGGGGAAGCTGGGTTAATGGGAACATGAGAGTACACAGATATAGACAGAGAGAAGGAAGAAGTAAGATGTCCCCCGACAAACTAAGCCTATATCAGCAAAACTAGGGGCTGAATCTAATCAGCCCTAACTATAAGCTTTATCAAAAAGGAAGGTCTTAAGCGCACTCTTAAAAACGGATAGGGTGTCTGCCGCCCGAACACAAACTGGAAGCTGATTCCACAAATGTGGAACTTGATAAGAAAAGGCTCTGGCTCCCATTGTACTTTTAGAGACTCTAGGAACAACCAACAACCCTGCATTCTTGGAACGCAATGCCCTAGTAGGACAGTAGGGTATAATGAGTTCTTTAAGGTAAGATGGCGCCTGCCCATTAAGGGCTTTGTAGGCGAGAAGAAGAATTTTAAATTCTATCCTGTGTTCTATAGGGAGCCAGTGTAAGGCAGCCAGAACAGGAGTAATGTGGTCCCTTTTCCTAACTCTGGTTAGTACACGAGCTGCAGCATTTTGAATCAGCTGAAGCGACTTGACTGACTTATTGGTACTCCCTGATAATAAAGAGTTACAATAATCCAGCCTAGAAGTAACAAATGCATGGACTAGTTTCTCTGCATCGTTTTGAGGCAAGATATGCCTGATTTTTGCAATGTTACGTGGATGGAAGTAGGCGGTCCTTGAAATTGATTTGATGTGGGCGTTAAAGGATAAATCCTGATCAAATATAATCCCAAGATTCCTTACAGTCTCACTGGAGGCCAAATTAATGCCATCCATAGTTAGTATATCTTTAGATAATTTGTTTCATAGATTCTTTGGGCCAAGTACAATAACTTCAGTTTTGGTCGTGTTTAACATCAAAAAGTTTAAGGTCATCCACGTTTTTAAGTCATTAAGGCAGTCTTGAATTTTATTTAGATGGAGAATATGACAAATTAATCATACAGCTTAATACATTTCCTTAATATATATTTGTATTAATAATCAGTTATTCTTCTAAACATTTTTTGTATTTATCTTTTGTTTGTCATTCATTACATTCATTGTGTCTTCTGTTATGAACATTCAACACATTTAACACAATATTAAACAGTAATATCAACAGTAAACATATTTTTAAAGCATTTTTAAAGTGATTTCTGTCTTTATAATATTATATAATTTTGAACAGTAATATGAACAATTAACAAATATTTTTAGCATTTTTGAAAGCTACTTATGCCTTAATAGTATTATATATAATATTCAACAGTAATATTAATAATAAACATATTTATATTCATATATATAAACATCAATATTTGCTACATCCGTGCTCTCATCCAGCTGCAGAGCGAAATATTCACTAGCTCTCACTTGCTCCAAAAGCTGAGCAGATACTCAGCTTGAAGGGCGGTCGTGTGATTTAAAAAAAATATATATATGAATAAGTAAAACATATTAAAAGATTGACATCAAAGGACACATAGATTGATAGATATGCAGTTATTAAAAAATGTAACTTACACAAAAAAAGCTTGTTGTGGAAACAGCTCCTTATGTCCGTTAGTGCAGCTAGCTAACCAGATGCTAACATCACGGTTAGTGTATTATATTATTAAGGTGTCTCAAATATACGTCAATCAAGTGGCATCTGCTAACGGGTGGTGGATGATAGGTTTACATCGAAAAACGTATTTTTCAAACATTATTATTTTTCGACTGGTTGGCGACCACTGCTATATATATATCTAGCTAGCTAACCAGATACTAATAACAACAAAGTTATGGAGTGTATGATCAGTATGACAGATGAACAGATCGCCACTGGGCTTTCAACTAAAGACATAGCCACGCAAAAACGGTGGCGTGTGTACGGCTCCTTATGCGTACTGCAATTTGTGAAGTCCCGGTCCGGAGCGGCGTTCTGGTGCTCTCCTTCAGCACTACACCCCTGTCAGACGAGACATATACCACGTGATGACACGTTAGGCTCGTGTTGTGTTCAAGGACCCGGAAAAACAGGCACTCGCTTGTTTAATTATTTTGCGGTCTAGATTTCTTACATTTTTTTTATTTTTTGCGTGTGTTACCTCGAGGGCCGTATCAAATTGTCTCGCGGGCCGTATACAGCCCGGGGGCCAGAGGTTCCCCACCCCTGCCCTAAAGAGTCAGTTATGCCTCTCCTACGCCAGACGGAACGCCGTCTAGAAAAGAACCAGGAGGTGCTCAACACTGTTTTGATAGAGATCGAAGGAATCCTCAACTCAAAACCTCTTGGCTATGTTTCTGCAGAACTAGCTGATCCTGACCCTGTGACCCCAACACATGCTCCTCATGGAGCGGCAGGATGCCTCCCTTACCCAGAGCAGTATCAGTTAGAATTATCAAATGCGTTCTCACATTTGAGGGGCGGCTGTAGTCAATTATCAACTATTAACGTGAGGCGGATCTCTGCCAGCATCAACACACTGACTCTCTTTATCCTTAAATCAAAACGTTTAAACTCTGTAATTAAAACATATAACGTAGAACATGATGCACAGAGGGAGGACAAGTTCATGTAGATGTTCACAGACTGAAAAACACCCAGAGGATTCTCTGTTTTATAACTTCAGAAAGATTTTTCAGTTTATATATTTTAGATTCACCCACATCATCTAACAGCAAAATATGTAGGGTGGGCCTACCTGAATGCGCGTGCATCACACCGTATAAAAGGAGGCCTCGCCTCCTGACTATCAACCTACACCTCTCTTCAGCGAGCGGAATAGGACAGACAGTGCCCTGAGTAGAGGGCTCCGCCTGTGCTAATATGACAAGGGTTACAATACATAACCCAATGTTATATCTCTCACAGGCTCCGCCCTCTACTGGACTCTATGGGTACAGTGGGTGGAGCCCTGATGTATACGCGCACTGTCGTCCAACAACACCATTCCACCCTACTGCCCCTGACCGGCTTTTCTGGTCAGCAGCTGCTGCCCCACATTCTCCTTTAACCCGGTTGTGACCGAGGAGAAACCTGGGCTGCGGCTGACAGAGCATGCCCTGCTGCACTTACCTCGCAGAAAGTGTGCTAAAAAAACAGTGCCGGGGGAGAGCCCCCTCGCCCCTGTATGGGCTTACTACGCACCTGCCTCCCTGAATCCCTAAGGATAAAAGGGAGAGCGCCAGCGCCCATGCCTCACACTCAGGCACTGACCCCGTGCAGAGTGTTTCCCGTAATGGGCCAGCGCACCCCTTGCCCATCCCGGGACCCTCAGAGGGCGAAGGCACATCACGTCCGGGGAGGGGGTCAGATGCCAACTGACCCACAATCCCCCCCCCCCCCCCCTTACAAATCCTGTGTTGCCCCAGCAAGCAAAGACGAGGAGAAAGAGCCAGACATGTCCGAGAGATAAAACTTTATAAAGGGGCCTGGCGTCAACCAAGACGCCGCCGTGCATATATCCTCCACACTCACACAGTTGAATAAGGCTGTTGACACAGCTACAGCCCGTGTGGAGTGCGCACAAATCCCCGTGGGGCAGGCTCTCCCCGCCTGTCCGTATGCATGTGCAATGCACTTGCAGAGCCAGCCTGCCAGGCGTTTCTTGGACAGAGCTTTCCCGATCACACCGCCCCCGAAGCACACAAACAGCTGTTCAGTGCATCTAAGGGGAGCTGTGCGCTCCACATAACAAGCTAGCGCCCGCACTTTGGCCTGTAACAGGCTGTGGTGGATCCAGGTCTAGCTGCCTGGATAGACTGAATAACACTGTCAGAAAATCCACTGATTGGCTCAGCCTGTCCCTCTCAGGAGCCAGGCCTGGAGAAGTTGCCCGAGAGTGGGTAACGCCCCGATTGCACCTCCCTCTTGAGACATCGCCCCCCAGAACTGGATAACCGCCCAGGGCTGGCCCACCTTCATCCGTGTAATTTTTGAGTACCACGGCGCCCCGACGCCACCAGAATGACTGACAGACGTTCTCGCCTCACCCTCCCCAGGAGGGGGAGAATAAGACGCAGCAGTGGAAAGGTGTAGAGCAGCTTCCTTGGCCATGGCTCGTGTGCAAACGCGTCCACCCCCAAGGGCGGGTCGTCGCTCAGGGCCATGGAGAACCACAGTGGCTGTTGCGCTGGCGAACAGGTCCACTTCTGCTCTCCCTCCGCCACTCGCCTGGCAGGGGGCCGTCCCTCGACATGAGGACGTTTACCCCCCGCCCAACCAGCTGCCCGCGGAAGCAGATGGGCCGCCAGGCTCTCATCGAGGGGGGGCACACCTGAACATGTCGTGTCCGAGCGATCCACCACCTTAATGATACCCGCCATGGCTGCTATCGGGGCCTTCGTTTTTAATGGCTGCTGCCATGTTGCCTCCACACACTGCCATACCTCTTGCAGCTGGGGCGAAACGAAGGTCGGCTGCGCTGGATGCACCGGGCCGTAAAACCCCGATCTCAGGCGGTTTACAGGCTTCGGTGGCAGCGGTAAGCCTACACACTCCACCGCCAGAGTCATCACCACCGGCAAATCCATCCGCGCAGACCTGAGAGTTGGACCTCCGGACAGCGAGGCATCCTCCTCGTCTTCCATCGGAACCGGGACCGCCTGGCCCCACGGAAGGGAGAACCGGAACTATGTCTCCTCGCTTCCTGAATCGCCCGCGTCCACAACGTCGAGATCCAGCTCCTCCTACTCCTCCTGCGGGGTATCACTCGTCAGGAAGTGCTGCCCACGATGCTCCCTTGTGAGCCGCGGGATCATCTGGTGATCACAGTTCACCGCGTGGTCAGGCCCCAAGCACATGAAGCAGAAGGGGTGCAGCTCAGCTCCCGCAATCAGGTTCGGGCATTTCGGGCAGGTCCTATGGTCAAGTACTGACTCCATACTCTCTACTTTCACTTTCTCAAATGTCTCAAAGCTCCTCGTGGAATCACTTCCGCTGCTGAAGAGAAAAGGATGATTGTCAGGAGGTGAGGCCTCCTTTTATACGGTGTGATGCGCGTGCATTCAGGTAGGCCCGCCCTAGGCCGGCTACGTCTATAGAAGTCTCAGTGGGAGAATGCACGCAGGATAAGGTAGTACCCATAGAGTCCAATAGAGGGCGGAGCCTGTGAGAGATATAACACATCCTAACAGATGAAATCTGCATTTATGAATATTAGATCAACTTCATAACGAAATCAGGAGAATATACCAACCGATCTGTGTTGTATTAATGATACGAAGAGACAAATATAAGGGAATGAATCTCGTTCTCCTCACAATAATTATAACACTTCAAGTTTCTATTTCCCTGTGAATATAAATATGATCTCTGATGATGTGTTTAATATCTGTAGGAAATCTGGAAGCTCGTCTGGACTCTGATGATTCTGATCAGCCTGCAACACACACTGTGAGGACACACACACACACACACACACACACACACACACACACACACACACACACACACACACACACACACACACACACACACACACACACACACACACACACACACACACACACACACACACCCACACCCACACACACATCACCTGTCCGTCAAACTATGTAGAGTCACTCTGTTGTTTCCCTAAAAAGAAAGAAGAAAACTAATGAATGGGGAAAGAAAATTAAGAAAAGGAAAGGAGGAGTAAGGAGAATGTATATACATAATAAAAGTAAGCTAGAATACATACTGTACAGTGTATATATATATATATATAGCTGCATCTCAATACATTTGTGGAAAAGTTAATTAATTAAATTACATTTTTCAAGGTGGAACTCATATTATATGGATTCATTTCACACAAAGTGAATTATTTCAAGGGTTTATTTGTTTTAATCGTGATGATTACGTCTTACAGCTAATGAAAATCCAAATTCAGAATCCCCAGAATATTAAATTAGTCCATTACAAAAATTTACTTTATTACAGAAATACAGAAAGTATGTTCATGTTTCTGCTCTCAAATTCTGCTCTCAGTACTTGGTTGGGCCTCCTTTAGCATGAATTACCGCCTCCATGCCGTCAGCCTGTGGCTCTGCTGAGATGTGGTGAAAGCCCAGGGTGCTTCAATAGCAGCCTTCCGCTCGTCTGCGTAATTGGATCTCGTGTGTGTCTCTCAACTTCCTCTTGAGAAAACGGTGGGTTACGTATTGTAACCCCAGCACTAAAAGCACAGGCGGAGCCCTCTACTGGACTCTATGGCTACTACTCTCATCAATGATACGTGAGCGTTCACACACTGAAGTTGTATAAATGTAGCTGGCCAATCAGGGCGAGCCTACCTGAATGTGCGTGCAGGCCCACAGTATATAAGGCGGCTAAGCCTCCAGTCTGTCATCCTACACCCTCTTCAGCGAGCGGCATAGGAAAGACAGGGCCCCTAAGTAGAGGGGTCTGAGTGTCGCCCTGCTACGGTCACCACGAACCAGAAGGCAACTCGGGTGCACCGATAGAGCGGTCAGCTTGCATACTCTCTTGGCAGAAGTTTTTTTTTTTTAAAAAGCAAGCAGCAAAGCTGTTTCTTTTTGCTTCTCTCTCTCTCAATGATAGCGCCTACAGGGAGCAGAGCTCCAGAGGCTCAACGGTCAGAATTTCTCCTCACTGTTTTCTACACAGACTACTATTGCGGTAAGCATGTTGTAACTTCCTGTTGTTGTTGTCATCTCCGGGTATCCCGTGTGCCTGTTCTGTTGCTGATAGCTTATTATCTTAACTTAATCGATCGTTTAAAACTCTTGATCACGGCAACTGCCTGATGTTGTAATCACACGTTACTACAGCTTAAGCACTCACAACTCTCCTTCTCTTAGCGACTGTAACTCCACAGTTGGCTACACTCTTTTCGGGTTTGCTAACAGTAGCTACTTTATGGCTCTTTCCCCACCCTCGGGTGCTATTTCCTGCTCTACCTGTCTCATGTTTGGTTACTTCCCTACCTCCTTTACTGGTACCGATACGTGTGTTAAATGTAGTATAGTTGTTAGGTTGGAGGCGGGAATCATAGCCATTGAAGCCCGGCTCCGCATCTTAGAAAGTAACTCAGCTACAGTAAAGCCCATGTTAGCCGGTGCGGACCGGCAAAAGGTAGCTCCTCTTAGCCGTCCCCCGGCAACTTCCGAGCAGCAGGGAGACTGGGTGACTGTTCAGAAGGGGCATAACGCGAAACCCGCAGGTCCCCACCAACCCGTTCACGTATCTAACAGATATTCCCCGTCATACATAGGAATCCCGAACCCAATAAAATACCCAATATTAACGGTGTGTGTCTGCCCAAGGACAATTTAAGGTAAAACCTAATAGATGTGTCATACATAATAACCTAATAAAAGTAAATGTAACAACTACTACAGTGCAACAAAACAGGAATATTAAATGTGGTCTCTTAAACATAAGATCTCTAGCATCTAAAGCAATATTGGTAAATGATTTAATATCAGATTATAATATTGAAGCCTCGAGCACCAATGGCAGTTCCCATTGCGGGGTGGAGACCTGCACCACTGGGCGCTGTCTCCTGACCCCCTGCAAAAAAACCACTTCATAAGCGGTTGGCTAAAGACTGGTCTGCCGCCAAATCCCGCATGACAGGATGAGATAGCTGCTGCGTACACCTTGACTGTGGCATGAGCAAGCCCCTTGTCTACCAGTAGCTGTAGCCAGTATAGAATAGAGCCCAATGTACTGGACAGAGGCTCGAGACTCCCTTCCTCGCACCATGTCTGTCTCTCCTCTGACAGGGTGGCACGTAGCCTGCCCTCCTTCTCGATGGGGCGTACACCTCGCTCTCGATGGGGGCGTACCCCTTGCTCTCTATGGGGGCTGCATCTAGAGCAAAATCCCCAGATACCCCATCTGCTGGGACTCCTCTTCTTCCAATTGACGGCAAACCCCCAACTTGGTTAGGTGTAAGATCAATTGGGCTGTGTGGAACATCTACCCATTCCCTGGACCTGGCCATGACTATGAGGTCGTTGAGATAAAATAAAATCCTCATGCCGTGGTAACGAAGCGGCTGACGCGCTGTGGTCACACATTTGCTGAACGTGTGTGGGGACAGGGAGTAGCCGAACGGTAGTCTGTTGTACTCGTATGCTAACCCCTGGAAGGCAAAACGCAAATATGTCCTGTGTTTTGGATCTCTAGCAATTTCGACATGAAAGTATGCATCCCTCAGGTCGATGGTTTGTGAACCAATCGCCCGGCTGTACCAGTTCCAGTGACTGTAGGAATCCCAACCACTTCGTCCTGTAACAGGCTGTGGTGGATCCCGCCCTTGCTGCCTGGATAGTCTGTATAACTTTGTCAGACAGTCCACCCCTTCTCAGCCTGTCCCTCTCAGGAGCCAAGCCTGGAGAGGTTGGCCCAGAGTGGGTAACGCCCCTAAGGCACCCGCTTCCTGAGACAGTGCCCCCGGAACTGAGGAACTGTCCAGGGCTGGCCCACCATAATCTGTGTCACTTATGTGTACCACGGCGCCGAGCAGCGACCTGGGGCTACCAGAATGACCAACAATTATTCTCATCTCGTCAGCACGGAGTTGGAGCAGAGGCCTGTCGGGACTGCGCAGCCTGTCCCCACGGGTGCCGGTATTGAGCCGGGGGGCCCTAGGAGATCATCACGGTCCTTCCTGGAGTGAGTCCCAGCCAGACGTGGCGTGCACTGTAACCAGGGACATTACACGGCCAGCTGCAGCGGCCACACCATGGATCAGGTTATTCATCTGCCCGATGCTGCGGTACAAATAATCGCTCCGATCCTGAGATGGAGAGGCAGGGGCGTCCTGCTGAGGAGTAATCACCGAAAATGCCCAACACACCAAGATTATTCGCCGCTGCAGCCACCTGTGCTCCGAGCCGGAATATTTTATCAAAATATTCCAGCGTCTCTCGGTCACAAGGCAGAGGCTTTTTACCCTCCGCCCATCCTGCTGCCTGTGGGAGCAGATGGGCTTCCAGGCTCTCATCAAGGGGGGGTGGGACACGCTGTGTCCGTGCGGCCCTGCACCCTGAGGATCCCCCCCATACCAGCCACTAGAGCCTTCATCTTCAGCAGAGCCACAGGCTGATCGCCTCCATGTCACGCCACATGGAGGAGTGCTTACACATGAACATACTTTTCAGAAGGCCGACATTTCTGTATTAAAAATCAGTTTTGTATTGTGTAATATTCACATTTTCTGATATACTGAATTGTGGGTTTTCATTAGCTGTGAGCCGCAACCATCAAGATTAAAACAAATAAAGGCTTGAAATAATTCATTTTGTGTGAAATGAATCTATATAATATATGAGTTCCACCTTTTAAATTAAATTACTGAAATAAATGTACTTTTCCACGATTATCTAATTTATTGAGATGCACCGGTGTGTATATGTGTATATATATAAAGTATATACTGTACTATTATTATATCAAATTAGTTTTATATTTTCAAGTGGCACTGCTTAGTGTTATGCGATGTTCTTGAAAAACTATTATTATAATATACGATTTTAGTGTTGTTCCAAAACATTTTGCATTTGGAAAATAAAACACCAGAGATGTTGAATTCATATTTGAATGAATAATTATTGTAATTTAGAGTCTCTCAGCTCGAGAAAAGAGGACATAACCAGTTTTTTTGTATTGAACATAATTAAAAAAAAACACCATTAATGTTGTTTAAAAAAAAAAACTCCTTACTTTTTCTTTGACTTGTGATTTCTTTAAATAAATGTTAGACTCTTTAAATTATTGTGATGAAGTGTGCGGCCTCTAGGTGGCGCTGGTAGACAGACACATTTTAAACCACAAAATAGTTATAATGAATTATTATTATTCCGGTCAGTGACATCATCAAGGTAAATATTATCATACTTTTTAACCCTTATTGATGTTTAAAAAAACTAATCAGAGTTTTCTGTTTGTCTGTTTGCAGCTGATGTCAGTGGTCCTGGAGGGGGTCACTGTCCCCCGATTACCTTTGACCTCTGCAGAGGACCCATGCTCCCTTCAGCCAATCACAGTTCACAGACTCTTTGTATTCTTAGAAAACGTTTTCACTTTCATAATAAATAAACAAATAAACGTGGATTTGCGTAAAAAAATAGTTTTTCGGGGTCTTGGCTTTCAGAATATGAAACTTTTATTTTCAAAAATCACACGATAAATACATTTTTGAAGCTTGTAAAGGGAAGATGACAGCTCTCCCTCACACTCTGCTGTTCCACAGCGCCGCTTCCCCTCCCTCCGGCTGAAATTATGAATGTAAGAGTATAGTAATCATAGAAAACACGGCAGGGTCCATTACAGTTTGTTTTCATCTGATTTCAAATAAACAAAGTCTTGGCTTTCAGAAAAATAAACTTGTTTCGGCAAATTCAGATGATAAATACAACTTTGAAGCTTGTAACGGCATAATTACAAGCGGAGAACGGAGTAACTTAAAGGTGGGGTAGGTAAGTTTCAGAAACCGGCTCGAGATACACTTTTTGTTATATTCCATGGAATGCTCTTAACATCCGATAGCAATGAATATCTTAAGTGCTTTGACAAAAAATCCATTAAAAAAAATTCATCTGTAGAAGCCGTAATACTGTAAAAAGTACAACGATGGCCTGTCAGCCTTCCATCGGGGCACAAACTTATCTCGTGCCCTCATTGGTCATGTGCGCGTTCGTGTGTGTTGGAGGAGGGGCTCTATAAGGAAGTGGCAGATTTTCTCCGGTTGTGTATTTTCAAATTCTAGCGATCTCGAGCCGGTTTCTCAAACTTACCTACCCCACCTTTAACATCCCGATAGCAATGAATATCTTAAGTGCTTTGACAAAAAATCCATTAAAAAATGTCATCTGTAGAAGCCGTAATACTGTAAAAAGTACAACGATGGCCTACCTGCCTGTCAGCCTTCCATCGGGGCACAAACTTATCTTGTGCCCTCATTGGTCATGTGCGCGTTCGTGTGTGTTGGAGGAGGGGCTCTGTAAGGAAGTGGCAGATTTTCTCCCGTTGTGTATTTTCAAATTCTAGTGATCTCGAGCCGGTTTCTCAAACTTACCTACCCCACCTTTAACGTCACTGCAGGCATAACAACAGCCGGTGTTTCTCGTGAGGGTATTCCCTGGGAAACAAACACAATACACACAAACACAAAAAATACACACACACACACACACTTGCGAGCCTCCCCCAGACCAGTAATCCAAACGAAAATATCTTCCCTCCGTACTACTTTGATCATTTGCTCCACTAATAATCAATCAGATCGATGGGTTCCAGAGAAGAGGAAACTTTGAAGGCCTTTTTCTCAAAATGATGACTCGGTGACAGTCATTATATAATGTGACATATTTCGCTTAATATTTGGAGTTCAACAACAATCCTGATATCATTAGAAAGCTAGGAATATCCTCTTTCCAGCAGTGTATACAACTCAAAATGTGTCTTCGGGTCAATGCGACTGATTTCGATGGAGCAGGTCACATATGTGAGATGATTTTTCCATGCACTTAAAATAACTCAAACATATTGTGTGTTAGCAACAAACTCCTGACAACAACAACAACTCTCCTGCCCACACATGTCAGTTCACTGCTGACCCTGCTTGAATATTTTCTCACGTGCTATTCAGTTAAACACAGGAGAAACACGTTTAGATCAGACGAAGAAAATCCCAGGATTGTTGAGACTTTAATGAAGCTGGACACAAAAATGTATTTAAAGAATATGAAATAAACTTTAATGTAGTGTGGAGTTTATTTGTATATAACACAACCTGATCTCACCAGAATGCGTGACTCCACCACGACTCCTTAACACCGCATTGCGTGGTGGACTCACGGACTTTGTTACATTTACGTGTCGGCACCACGCAAACAACCCCAATGTAAAGTGAATGAGGCTCTTTTGTCGTGGTGCACACACGCATTTCTACAACGTCCTGCAGTGAGCTTTTATTCTATAAAACGTTTTTAAAATCTACTTTATAGCTTGTAGTAACTCACGGGAGGCTTCTTTTATTTTATTTGTATTCATAATAATTTACATTTTTCGTCAGAATGTATTATGGTGCATTAGTTACGAATTTTTGTACTAAAAAAACAGTGCATTGTGTATAATACATTAGTTTGTTTTTAAGGAAGGCCAGAGCTTCAGCTGTGTCCAATAGATTGTTCCCTTTAGTTAACATTATTTAAAAGAACATTATATTCCTATTTGATCATGTCCCCTTTATTGTATTACGGAGAGCAATGTGAGCGTCTATTCCCATTGGATAACGGAGGATTTTACACCCGGAAGTAAGTATTCTCTTTACTGTCGATTGATTTTACAGTGCTATCTGCACTACTCATCAACTCAAAAACACCAGATTATCCTTGTTGATTACACAACATTGATTGGTTTAAATTGTGTACAATGCTTTTGTAATTTTCCCCTTCGATTCGGAGAAACAAATATTTGTTCAGTTTAGGATGGCCGAAGACACTACACTACCCAGAATCCTCAGCTATCGTTTGGGACTACACCATGTGCTTTGCTTGACAAACCCCGTGGTTTTTCCTCAAGCTCTGTGATTGGATGTTGGATGTTGAAGTTTACGCTGAGCGACAAACAGCATTTTGAAATGGAATGAAACCCATCGACGGCACACTATTCAAAACAGGAATCGAACGTCTCCTACCCCTCCCCCCTTTAGGTCACAAGCTCCTCCAACAGTGCAACACAATAAAACAGATAAACAGAAAAAATAGTGCAAGTCAATACAAAAAGAAAAATAGTAAAATAGTACAAAGTGAAATAGTGCAATAAGAGTCTATACAAGTGATTGGAATATGATATATTAGACAAATCATTTCTAAGTAGCAGCCAGATGAATGTTATGGATGTTATTTAAAAGTGCAGGTGTTTAATAGTCTTATGGCCTGTGGGATAAAGCTGTCCCTGAGTCTGGTGGTTTTGGTCCGGATGTAAGATAACATAAGATAAGATGGTACTTTATTGATCCCAATTTGAGACATTGTTTTTGTTGCAGCAGCATAAAAGACAAGGCATTTTACAATAAAACAAAACCACAAATAAACAAGAATAGAAAGAAAAGAAAAGAAAATAGAAAATATACGTGTTGAAATAGAAAACATACATGTAGATATTATATATGCAAATATACATATTCAAAAATATATGACAATGGAATATGGACTATCAAATATTGAACAGATTATATATGTGTAAAATGTACAGCGAAGTTGTATTAGAGAAACTATGGAGCAGAGAGTTCTCTTCCAGCCAGAGGTGATTTATTGCACAGAGTTATTGCAGTGGGCAGGAATGTGTTCCTGTATGGGTCCTTGTGACAGCGGAGCTGCAGCAGTCTGTTGGAGAAGGAGCTCCGTTGACTGTCCAGCTGCAGGTGGAGAGGATGGGTGGGTTATCCATCATGGACAACAGCCTGTTCAGTGTCCTCCTCTCCACCACAGCTTCAAAGGGGTCCAGCTTGATGCCGATGACAGACCCAGCTTTCCTGATCACTTTATTGATCCTGCTGGTGTCACCGACTCTGATGCTGCCCCCCCCAGCAGACTGCAGCAAAGAAGAGTGCATTGGCCACAACAGACTAGAAGATCTCCAGCATCTTGCTGCACACGTGGACGGATCTCAGCTTCCTCAGAAAATAGAGTCTGTTCATCCCCTTCTTGTACACGCGTCAGTGTTGATCCTCCAGTTCAGCCCATAAGTGCACTCCCAGGTGCTATAGTCCTCCACAACAGCCACATCCTCTCCTAGAATGCGGCTGTTGTGCCAGATGGCAGCAGACAGAACAATTTGTGGCTGGGGTGATGGGGGTCTTTTATAATCCTGAGGGCTTTCTTTAAGGTTAACCTGGTATTTTTACTCCACTACATTTATTTTAGTTACTTTACAGATTCTGATTAATGATGTGAAATATAAATAACCCTTAAAGCAGACTTTAGTTACACCTGAGTAAAATTCAGGGAAGGTGATTGTCAAGTGCCAACAATCAGGAGAGATATTTGATTGGAGGACTGGCTTATCTATAGCCAGTTGAGTAGCACTTGAAATGTTTGGCTCTATGAAACCTGATGTACTTTATGATTCTGTTTTCTTCAAGCTTGTATTTTGTTGGTCGAACGCACTTATTGTAAGTTGCTTTGGATAAAAGCGTCAGCTAAATGCAATGTAATGTAATGATTGTTGGTGCTTGAGAAGACTAAATATGTATCTGCAGATCCCTATAAAGTATATACATTACTCGTTATTCTCTACAAATAGTTAATTAAAAACTGTATATAATTGCTATTTTGGACATCCCTTTTCAAGATTTCAATATTACTCTAAACGTGTAATAACGTGCTTTAACCAGTAGGTGGTTTGGGTTAAAAAGCTGTCAAGTTTACAGTGTTAACAAAATAAAATATACTGCTGTTTCTGGTATATTTAGTTATTGTTTTGATATTTGTAACACAAAAGCGATGGAAAAAACCCACAGCAACACAGAAAAGATGGTCTTAACATGAACCAGCGGTCTAGTAGTTAATAAAAAACAATAATATCAAAACAAATTATTACGACTAACTTTATTGTGAAATTAAAACTGAACGGTAAAAGAATAGTTTCCGGTCTATTCTGAGCCCGATCTCTGTAGATAAATACAAATAAAGAACTACGACAGATGTGTAATTTTTAATGCAGCCGAACCATTTATTACAATGCATTCATGTGATGACTTTCAAAGAGTAAAGCAAGCACTGCTGAATAAAGTATGATTTATCTTTTACGAAACGTTTTTTTCATATGGAATGCAGTTGGAGGTCAACCAATCACAGACCTTGAGGCAACGCGGAACAATAGCTGAGGATTCTGGGTAGTGTAGTGTCTTCGGCCATCCTAAACTGAACAAATATTTGTTTCTCCGAATCGAAGGGGAAAATTACAAAAGCATTGTACACAACTTAAACCAATCAATGTTGTGTAATCAACAAGGATAATCTGGTGTTTTTGAGTTGATGAGTAGTGCAGATAGCACTGTAAAATCAATCGACAGTAAAGAGAATACTTACTTCCGGGTGTAAAATCCTGCGTTATCCAATGGGAATGGATGCTCACATTGCTCTCCGTAATACAATAAAGGGGACATGATCAAATCGGAATATAATGTTCTTTTAAAAAACGTTAACTAAAGGGAACAATCTATTGGACACAGCTGAAGCTCTGGCCTTCCTTAAAAACAAACTAATGTCATAAAAATCACAGTTGTATTACACACAATGCACTGTTTTTTGAGAACAACAATTCGTAACTAATGCACCATAATACATTCTGACGAAAAATAAAAATTATTATGAATACAAATAAAATAAAAGAAGCCTCCTGTGAGTTACTACAAGCTATAAAGTAGATTTTAAAAACGTTTTATAGAATAAAAGCTCACTGCAGGATGTGGTAGAAATGCGTGTGTGCCCCACGACAAAGGAGCCTCATTCACTTTACATTGGGGTTGTTTGCGTGGTGCAGACACGTAAATGTAACAAAGTTCGTGAGTCCACCACGCAATGCGGTGTTAAGGAGTCGTGGTGGAGTCACGCATTCTGGTGAGATCAGGTTGATATAACATTACCAGAGGGATTCTTATTATTACATTATATGCATTATTGTGCTCATGAAATGTTGTGATGACTATAACGGGTTTGATACGAATCGAAGGGGACAGTCATGACAGTGTTTAGCTTGCAATGCTAATGTAGCAAAGCCAGGTGCAGACACTGTAAGAGGACAATGAGTTACTGAGGCTCTGGCCTTGACCGTGTGGGTGAGTTTCGCTCCCACGCATAGCTGGGAATCAGTATAACCAGGATTCCACTTTTTCTGTAGAAACTTTAGCAAAAACAAATGACTAGGATAGCGACAGAGTAGGGAGGAACCTTCACAGGCCGGCCGAATGCTGATTGGAAGATCGTGTTGCCAAGAGACTTTTGTCTAAGTCTGCGCACCAACCAGGGTAGCCAACGTCTAAACCATGGCCCTCCCCACTCAGTCTCAACCAATCATAAATGTACGGGCAATGCCCTGTGTAATAAAATGTATTGACGCACAAGGTTCCATGCTTTTTTACGGAAATAGTGGTTACAGATTACAACTTTACTGCCTGTGATTTCTGTGACCTGACGGAGTCCTTGGCCAAGTAATATATATTTTGCTCTCTTTTAATAAATAGTTGAACTTAGAAGTTGTTTGTCTTTCCTTGAATTTTGAACACAACAAAATGGCGACCCACGACATGATTCCGAAGAGACGATTTGTGACTCACGGCTTCGACCGAAGGACGGCGGCGACCTCCACCAGATCCTACCAATACTCATCGGGCCAAGATCAAAGGAGAGCAGAAGTACGTCTCCTTGGGATGTGCGAGGTCCCAGACACACCCTGTCACCTGTGGTGTCCCTCAAGGGTCGGTCCTTGGGCCTACTCTGTTCACCCTGTACACTCTTCCCCTTGGCCGTGTCATCAGCAAGCATGGAATATCATTCCATTGCTACGCTGATGACACACAGCTATATATAAAGACAGACCCTATCCCACATGGTTCCTCACTGTCACCATCATCATCACCGTTTCCATCAACATCCTTTAACACCTGCATTGAGGAGATAAAGGCTTGGATGCAACAAAACTTCCTGCAGCTAAATAGCTCCAAAACAGAAGCTATTTTAGTTGGCACCCCAAACCAGGTCCAGTCCTCCCCCATAACCCACATAACCTTTTCTGGACAAAACATACCCCTCTCCGCATCAGTTTCCAACCTGGGCGTAAGATTTGACAGACATCTGACCTTTGACACCCACATCAAACACCTGTGCAAAACCTCCTTCTACCACCTCAGGAACATTGCAAAACTCCGTCCCACACTCTCCCTGTCAGATGCTGAATAACTGGTCCATGCCTTCATCTCCTCAAGGCTCGATTACTGCAACATTGCTCTCCTTATCGGGACTCCTAGCGGGAGCCTTCAGAAGCTCCAATACGTACAGAACAGTGCCGCTAAGATCCTGATGAGGGTGAGTACAACCACATCACACCAGTCCTTCATTCCCTCCACTGGCTTCCTGTCTCATTCAGGATCGAATACAAGATCGCACTACTGACCCATCAATGCATCCACGAGAACGCTCCTCCATACCTGAAGGAACTTCTCACATCTCAAACCTCCACACGCAACCTCCGCTCCACAACCAACCATCTGCTTCGTCCCCCCAGGACCAAACTCCGCACAATGGGGGATCGGGCTTTCTGTGCAGCTGTTCCTCACCTGTGGATTTCCCTCCCAGATCACCTGAGGACTCCACAGACCACCTGAGGACTCAACAGACCACTGACGCCTTCAAGAAAGGCCTAAAAACCTTTCTTTTAAAAAAAGCTTTTGATTAAACTTTTGTTTCTTTTTATTATGCCTCCTGTAGCACCTTGGGATTGCTGTTAGCAATGAAAGGTGCTTTACAAATCGAATGTATTATTATTAAAAAGGGTGATTACGTTAATTCAGTGACGGCTCCTTAATTGTCTCATTCCTTCCTATTAACTATACTACACTGAACAAAAATATAAATGCAACACTTTCGTTTTTGCTCCCATTTTTCATGAGATGAACTCAAAGATCTAAAACATTTTCTTTATACACAAAATAACCATTTCTCTCAAATATTGTTCACAAATCTGAAAAAATCTGTGATAGTGAGCACTTCTCCTTTGCCGAGATAATCCATCCCACCTCACAGGTGTGGCATATCAAGATGCTGATTAGACAGCATGATTATTGCACAGGTGTGCCTTAGGCTGGCCACAATAAAAGGACACTCTGAAACGTGCAGTTTTGCTTTATTGGGGGGGTCTGGGGGGGTCTGAAAACCAGTCAGTATCTGGTGTGACCACAATTTGCCTCACGCAGTGCAACACATATCCTTCGCATACAGTTGATCAGGTTGTTGATTGTGGCCTGTGGAATGTTGGTCCACTCCTCTTCAATGGCTGTGCCAAGTTGCTGGATATTGGCAGAAACTGGAACACGCTGTCGTATACGCCGATCCAGAGCATCCCAAACATGCTCAATGGGTGACATGTCTGGTGAGTATGCTGGCCATGCAAGAACTGGGATGTTTTCAGCCTCCAGGAATTGTGTACAGATCCTTGCAACATGGGGCCGTGCATTATCATGCTGCAACATGAGGTGATGGTCGTGGATGAATGGCACAACAATGAGCCTCAGGATCTCGTCACGGTATCTCTGTGCATTCACAATGCCATCAATAAAATGCACCTGTGTTCGTCGTACATAACATACGCCTGCCCATACCATAACCCCACCACCACCATGGGCCACTCGATTCACAACATTGACATCAGAAAACCGCTCACCCACATGACGCCACACACTCTGTCTGCCATCTGCCCTGAACAGTGAAAACCGGGATTCATCCGTGAAGAGAACACCTCTCCAACGTGCCACACGCCATCGAATGTGAGCATTTGTCCACTCAAGTAGGTTACGACGACGAACCGGAGTCAGGTCGAGACCCCGATGAGGACGACGAGCATGCAGAAGAGCTTCCCTGAGACGGTTTCTGACAGTTTGTGCAGAAATTCTTTGGTTATGCAAACCGATTTCAGAGTGGCCTTTTATTGTGGCCAGCCTAAGGCACACCTGTGCAATAATCATGCTGTCTAATCAGTATCTTGATATGCCACACCTGTGAGGTGGGATGGATTATCTCGGCAAAGGAGAAGTGCTCACTATCACAGATATTTTCAAATTTGTGAACAATATTTGAGAGAAATGGTTATTTTGTGTTTATAGAAAATGTTTTAGATCTTTGAGTTCATAAACAAAAGTGTTGCATTTATATTTTTGTTCAGTGTATAATATCCTAAAAGTGGCAGCTAGGTAGGGCTGTTAAACAGCACATTTAGCATTTTGTTTCTAAATGACCAAGATCTTTTACGCTGTTTTGATGTTTTGATGAGTTGATGTGGATATTTTTAACAGATATTAGAGTAAGTGGGGTTTGAAAAGTAGAACGAACACATTACAGTTAAGTTAAGCTAAAACATAGTAATGTAATGAGAAGGAATTTTATTTAGACAACATCCTGTCTCTAGCCTGGTAAATAATTAGAAGTAAAAGCCATAGACTTGATTTTTTATCTTGAGTATCTTCCAAATTGCTCTATTGTGTTGTGTAGATGCGGTACAGCATTTTCTGGGTCTGTTAAGTAAATAATTATATCGTCAGCATACAAAGACATGTTATGTTCACCGTTAATCTTCACTCCTTTAATACTTGTGTTGTCTCGCACACATGACGCTAGTGGTTCAATCACCATAGCAAAAAGCAGAGGTGACAGTGGACATCCCTGTCTTGTTCCCCGTGTTAATGGACATAAATCAGAGGAACTGCTAGTGATGACTGCTGCTTTAGGATTTTTATAAATTGATTTGACCCACTCTATGAACCGAGAGCCCATATTTCATCTGTTCAAAATAGCACAAAGAAGATTCCTTTCTTTTATTTATAGGCATAGAATGAATTGCAGCCAAAACTTCTACTTCTGTAAATGATGAGTTTAGATACTCTTGATCTGATTCAGATAATGTAGGTAAATGTTATGGAGATAATTGTCCAGTTAATCTTGTGAGTGATCACATTGAGATTTGTATAATTTGTTATAAAATTCATAAAAAGTCTGGTTAATCTGTTTTGGGTGGTTTGTAGCCTTTATTTAACCGGGTGAAGCCCCTTGAGATCAAAAGATCTCTTTTTCAAGGGTGACCTGCAGGACATTAGTTACACTTGTAACATAAAAACAACAGAACAACAATAAGGATGACACACAACATAATGTACAGGGTACAGTTTACAAAACTCTATTTACAGTGACAGGTACCATGAGTATCAAACAGCATGTCACCCAGCCAAGTTTTAAAGTGATGCAGGGGAACCAAAGTGCTCAGTTTTAAACATGTTTGCAGACTGTTCCAAGTTAGTGGAGCTGCTCAACTAAAAGCTTTCTTCCCTAAGACAGTCCGAGCACTTGGCACATTTAATAAAACAACATCATGAGATCTCAGGCAATAAGTACTTTCAATTCGTCGAGAAATCAGAGAGCAGATATAAAAAGGTAGTTTACCCAACATGGCTTTATAAATGAACATGTACCAATGACTGAGCCTCCGTACAGCTAGTGAAAGCAGACCTGCCTTGGCATACAGGGTACAGTGATGAGTAAGTGCTTTACAGTTTGTCACAAATCTCAGAGCACTGTGATACGCAGCATCTAACTTTTCAAGGCATGGGCAGGTGCATTCATATAGATCAAATCACCATAGTCCAGCACAGGTCAAAGGTCACAGTGACTAGCCTTTTCCTGGCCTCAAGCGAGAAACAGGACTTGTTCCTGTAGAAGAAACCTAGCCTAACCCTCAGCTTTTTAAGCAGATTAATGACATGAAGTTTAAAAGTAAGACAATCATCAAGCCAGATACCAAGGTATTTGTAACAGGTAACCACTTTGACTACTTGTCCTTGCATAGTAACAATATCCAAAGCAGTGTCTGTAGTCTTGTTAGCTTTAGAAAAGAGCATTACCTTGGTTTTATCAACATTTAAAAGAAGCTTAAGCTCAGCGAGCTGAGTCTGAATAATGTGTGAATAATGTGAATAAACAGCCTGTAATTTAACACCAGCCTCCTTAATGGAGGGACCTTCACAGTACATCACGGTATCATCCGCATAAAAATGTAAAGTAGCTTCATTCACATTTTCACCTAAACTGTTGATATACACTTAACAAAAATATAAACGCAACACTTGTTTTTGCTCCCATTTTTCATGAGATGACCATGAGATGATCTAAAACATTTTCTATATACACAAAATAACCATTTCTCTCAAATATTGTTCACAAATCTGAAAAAATCTGTGATAGTGAGCACTTCTCCTTTGCCGAGATAATCAATCCCACCTCACAGGTGTGGCATATCAAGATGCTGATTAGACAGCATGATTATTGCACAGGTGTGCCTTAGGCTGGCCACAATAAAAGGCCACTCTGAAATGTGCATTTTTGCTTTATTGGGGGGTCCGAAAACCAGTCTGTGAGGGGTAGGGTTAGGGTTAGGGTAATGTTGTGAATCGAGTGGCCTGTGTTCATCGTCCATAACATACGCCTGCCCATACCATAACCCCACCACCACCATGGGCCACTCGATTCACAACATTACCCTACCCCTAACCCTAACCCTACCCCTCACACCAGATACTGATTGGTTTTCGGACCCCCCCAGACCCCCCCAATAAAGCAAAAATGCACGTTTCAGAGTGGTCTTTTATTGTGGCCAGCCTAAGGCAGAAACACACAGAAAACACTGAAAACACAAAAAACAGGCTTGTGTGCTAGTATGGTTTTTTGAATAAACACATCAGTATTATGGTTTTTTGTGTTTTCAGTGTTTTCTGTGTTTCTGTGGGGGTATAATATGCACATTTCAATACACATTTATCCTACATCTTCCCTGTTACCCTCCCCTTGTTATAATGAAGACAACAGTGCATGTGAAGGACTGTAACACACATGTATCAGACACGCTCCCCTGGTCGATCTCAGTAATGAAGTCGGTGAGCCAGAGTCGTTTCATTAACGCGTTGTAATTGTTTCTGAAGAAAAAATCGGGCATCTCATTCAGACAATCGTGTTGCCTCTGGCCGGGGTGAGTGACTCTGCATCCGTTGAAGATTTCTCTGTACTGATACAGCACCCTCTCCAGAATATGAACCAACTCCGATTTCACTGTGTCCATAAACAGAGACGTCTTGGCCCAAGGAGTAACATCAGCAGAAGTAGTACTGTAAGATTCGGGTGTCCAAAATGGTGGTGATGATGGTAGTCCAGGAGTCTGTTCCTGGCTGCAAGGGGGAGACTTGGTTTTTCTCAGATCCATGGCTAGTTTTCAACGGTCGTCTTAGTGGGGTCCTTAGTTTTAGATGATTTGCTGAGTGGAGGGTGGGACTTATTGCGTTGAATGGGGGAAGTCATCTGTAGAATTGAGAGTTTTTGAAAAAGTTCTTTAACCTGTTAAGCCCGAAGGTCCCCGCCGACGGGGACTCTGTTTTTTTTTTTCACAACACTGTGCCACAGGGCATCTTAATATTTAAAAACCTATTAATGTCTTATACCAGATTAACGAGAATAATCTCAGCTAACTGACAATACGAACCATTTTTTCAGGAGGTGGCTAGATGCCTAGGTGCCATCTGATGAAGGAAAATGCCTTCCCAGATGGAAAAAAGTAGAAAACATTACATTCAGTTATAACTGCCAAAACAAACATTATTTACACTATTATGGCCCCTGTTAAAAATGTTTGTAATGTTAACTACTGTAAGTTGGTCGAACCAATGCCTCCTCATCCGGAAGCTGACCGAGCAGACCCGAGCAGCAGTCGAGAGGAGCCGAGCACATCCGCGAAGCACACGTCAGAGTTCCCGTTAGCCGGCAAATCTAAATATCTTCGGTCAAAATAATTTCCCTTTAGAGCAATACCGCTTCAGTTGCGCCACTTATGTGACAGACAAGAAGAGTATGTGACAGACAAGAATAGTCAACTCTAATGTCTAACACTTAATGTGGAGAAAGAGATGTCCTGGATGGGTTGATTGTGCGTTGATCTGTTGGTAATGCCTCGGTGTTCCGGTTAGCATGTAAACAAATGCATAATGCTGCGCTATACTTTGTGGCCTCATCCAGTTGCATAGCGACACTTATTGTTTAGGTGTCTTTTAATAAGCAGGTAGTCATATCATTATCTAGAACTAGCTGGATCTGATCGATATGGACATAAACGCGAGTGAAGTCTAATCTGACGGGAGAGAGAGATCAGCTGCTGCTGACGAGTCGAGACTCGACACGCAGCTCTGCATAACCACATGCAGCGGTGAGCGGAACAAAACACACACTTCAGGTTAGAATATCACACGTAGCTATTTTAATTACCTCTCAAACTACCTAAACTAGTTATAGATATGTTTAGTTTTACTGTCGGGTCACTCATTACTGGATCCATGAGCTGCATGATACTGGCATAATAGATTGCCCGATCGGGCAACCAGCAGGTGAGGCTTCATTGCCCGAGCTAAATACTAGATGGCCCCGGGCCATCGGGCAGTCCTTAATGTCGAGCCCTGACGGTGCAATCCAGTGAGCCAGGGAGTTGGTTATTTTCTCAGACGTGGACTTACTCATCCTGGCCCTGAAACCAGTCATCTGGTTGAGTGTGGGTTGGGTCAGGGTGTGGTTCCTTGCACTCGGAGTCGGGCTAACGTCCACGCTAGCTGCTACATGCTTTGCATTTAGGTGATACTTTAGGCTTGATGTGCTGCGGTGATATGCAAACCTTTTTTTGCATAATTTGCACACAACCGTGCTCTTATCGACGCTTCCGTCCGTCCGTTTTTTAAAACAAAATTTCCCATCCACGGGGCCGACCAAAGCGGTCTCATCAGCTTGTTCGTTCATGTTTGACTATTGTTCACCGTGGTTTGTTGTTGTTTGAAGTCCCATGCTGAAGTCATGAACGTTAGTTGGTGCTCCAGTATAATCGGTACGCCTGAAACTCATCCAGTGAGAAACGTTCCGCTGTGCAAAAATAAGTGCGATTAAAGTGCGATTAAAATGCGTTAATTTTTGTGTAATTAATTAATCTTAATTAACGCGTTAAAGTCCCGGCCCTAATATATATATATATATATATATATATATATATCAGGGTTTCCGGTCATATTTCAATAATAATAATAGTTGTGTAGCAGAGTTTCCGTTAGCAGGTAATTACCGGACTATGAGCAGATATGCTTCAGTTTAAAACTCAGTTCACGGGCTCATTTTTATATTGCTTCAGTTTATAATCGTAACGGATCGAACAATTCAGATTAATTTTCAATAAATGATTCCACAAACAACAAACAACATAATTATTACATTCAAATAAACTACTTGTAGTAGATAACGTACATTATTCAGAAGTTTACATCAACTTTGAATAATAACACGGGAGAAACGGATCCTCTCCCTCCCTCTCTCTCTCCTGACAGCACTTCAGTTTCTCATGCAGCTCGCTAAACAGAGGGCGGGGCTTCAGGTGATCCTGCAGAGCTGCGTGTCTCGGTCAGACTCAGCAGCTGATCTGATCTCTCTCTCGCTCCGGTTACACTTCACTTGCATTTATGTCCATATCGATCAGATCCAGCTCTCCTGATCGGCCTTTATAGAGAGCACCGATCTAACTATTAAGAGTGAATATCGGCCGATAATGACCGGCGGCCGATCGATCGGAGCCTCCCTAATTATTACCAGACATTTTGACCGTCAGGTTTTGAATTTACCGGTTTTTTATACATTTTACCAGCTAAAAACCGGTAATTACAATTACGTAATTAATTAACGGAAACCCTGATATATATATATATATATATATATATATATATATATATATATATATATACGAAAACTAGATATAGGGTCATTTTCTGCATATGTCAATAGCAACTATCTTTTTTTGAAAATTAAAATACTGTAACGTTCACAAGGTGAGTCGGAAACAGGCTTCTCGTTATTAGGCTTTAATAACAGATATTCTTTACAGATGATCCCAGGTACAGGTACATTGTGGGGGTTCTACCTCACACTTCCCACACTGACTTAACTCCTACCCCTACACATATATATATAGCAGTGTCTACGTCACAATTCCCCGCCCTCCCCCGTCCGCTCCCCCAACCACAGGCCCGCACCTCAACCAGCATCACTGTGCAGCTCTATGATTGGCAGAGACGGGGGATGCCTGAGTGACACCCTGAACATCCTATGCAGGATCGCTACACTACCCCCCCACTACAAAGTTCCTCGCCCACGAGGAACAAATAAAACACAGCACAAACACTCCCCCCACCCTCTCCAGTACTCTGCAGGGACCAACCCACTGGCTGTCCACTGACACGCTGGTCTCCACGCTGGTCTCCACGCTGGTCTCCACGCTGTCTCCACGCTGTCCACTGACACGCTGGTCTCCACGCTGGTCTCCACACTGGTCTCCACGCTGGTCTCCACACTGGTCTCCACGCTGGTCTCCACGCTGGTCTCCACGCTGGTCTCCACGCTGTCCACTGACACGCTGGTCTCCACGCTGTGAGGAGAACCCTCTATAGAGGGGCTGAGAGTGTGGCTGGTCTTCTGCCTTTTCAGAGGCTGCTGGTCGATGGGCGCCGCCATTGTTGTTTACATCCAGCTTGGAAATGGCGCGAAATGGCGCGGAAGACGGCGACATTCCCGCGTCTCTAGCCATCTTCACCGCCGACTCTCTCAGGCGCTCTCTCGCCTCCCGTGCACTCATGAACTCCCCGCTCATGTCCTTCGACCACCCGCATGCTCCCTCTTCCTCTCCATCACTACTTTCCTGCTTCACTCCCATCTTGCTGAACTTTTCCATCTCTGCTAGCTTCCCGGCTAGCTCCGTGACGCAGTTACGGACTCCCGTCAGGATAGACGTCCTCCGTTCGAAAAGTCACTTCTGACACCAATGTAACGTTCACAAGGTGAGTCGGAAACAGGCTTCTCGTTATTAGGCTTTAATAACAGATATTCTTTACAGATGATCCCAGGTACAGGTACATTGTGGGGGTTCTACCTCACACTTCCCACACTGACTTAACTCCTACCCCTACACATATATATATATAGCAGTGTCTACGTCACAATTCCCCGCCCTTCCCCGTCCGCTCCCCCAACCACAGGCCCGCACCTCAACCAGCATCACTGTGCAGCTCTATGATTGGCAGAGACGGGGGATGCCTGAGTGACACCCTGAACATCCTATGCAGGATCGCTACAATACTATATATAAATATATACATAGGTACACATGTACTTGGCAAATTAATAATAATAATATATGCATAATTGCATATAAACATTGTGAACACTTATTTTCAAGTGACTTTTTTTACATTCATATGTTCACGCTGTGGTTTGGAACAACCTGATCTCACCAGAATGCGTGACTCCACCACGACTCCTTAACACCACAATGCGTGGTGGAGTCACGAACTTTGTTACATTTGCGTGTCGGCACCACGCAAACAACCCCAATGTAAAGTGAATGAGGCTCCTTTGTCGTGGTGCACACACGCATTTCTACAACGTGCATTGTGTGTAATGCAACTGTTAATTTTATTAAATTAGTTTGTTTTTAAGGAAGGCCAGAGCTTCAGCTGTGTCAAATAGATTGTTCCCTTTAGTTAACGTTATTTAAAAGATAATGATCATGTCTTGTATTACGAGCGTCCATTCCCATTGGATAACGAAGAATTTTACACCCGGAAGTAAGTAGTCTATTCTCCTTACTGTCGATTGATTTTACAGTGATATCTGCACTACTCATCGACTAAAAAACACCAAATTGTCCTTGTTAATTACACAACATTGATTGGTTTGAATTGTGTGCAATGCTTTTGTATTTTCCCCCCTTCGATTCGGAGAAACAAATATTTTTTCGGAGTTTTTGGACGGCAGAAGACACTACACTACCCAGAATCCTCAGCTATCGTTTGGGACTACACCATGAACCCCGTGATCAGCCCTCAAGTTATTTGATTGGTTGACCTCCAACTGCATTCCATATGAAAAAAAACGTTTCGTAAAAGAGAAAATCATACTTTATTCAGCAGTGCTTGATAGTCATCACATGAATGCATTGTAATAAATGGTTTGGCTGCATTAAATATTACACATCTGTCTTAGTTCTTTATTTATCTACAGAGATCGGGCATCAGAATACACCGGAAACTATTCTTTTACCGTTCTGTTTTAATTTCACAATAAAGTTAGTAGTAATATTTTGTTTTGATATTATTGTTTTTTATTAACTACTAGACGACTGGGTCATGTTAAGACCATCTTTTTTTGGTTGCTATGGGTTTTTTCCATCGCTTTTGTGTTACAAATATCAAAACAATAACAAAATAATATTCGTCGTAAACTAAACCGGAAACAGCAGTATATTTTATTTTGTTAACACTGTAAACTTGACAGCCTTTTAACCTATGCTTTTAACCCAAACCACCTACTGGTTAAAGCACGTTATTACACGTTTAGAGTAATTGCAATGCAGGAAGATTTGTGTTGCTTTTTAATGACTGTTTAAAATGCCTTTTTCTTAATGTCTTTCATTTTTGTAACGCACTTTTGAATGTGTTATATTTTATGAAAACATTCAAATATTAAGAGTACATACAAAATAGTGGGAAAGTAGAAGGTCAATTATATAAATATAGAATAGAAAATATCAAGAAGATACTCAAATGATATCTAGAGTAAAACAGTTTAGTGCCTGATAGGAGGATGTGCTAACTAATAAGGCTTTAATTAACCTGTTAAACCCCGAGCCTGTTTTTCAGGTTTCAGGCTCGAAAATGACATTCCCAGAACAAATGACTATAACTTCACTTCTAAAAGGTTTATATGAATAATTTTTGTTATCAAAGCAAGGTTACATCTGTGAGTTGGATGTAGAAGTGTCAGAATCAATATAGATGTTTCTGTGTCAGAGTAAATTCAGATGGAACATAGCAAAAAAATGTAAATTCCTGTCTCCGCCTAAAGAAAACCCATTACTTATAGTGAAGACCAACCTTGAATGATGGGTTAGTAGCCTAAAAGCTTTAGGAATCCAAATTATAACATATAATAAGTACCCTGTATCAAGATTGAGGCAAAACAAGTGCCATTTGACCTTTTTAGAGAGATTTATGAAAATAAAGTCCAGGCGGAATAAACTTTGGGCACATTTGGTTCCATCAGTGCCATTTGACCTTTTTCAGATACCAGACTATAAAAATCATTGTATTACATTGAATAATCACTATAGGTATTCATTCCATTAAAAAAAAAAAAATTAAAAATATTTAAATAAAAAAAAATATTCTTAAAAAAATATTAGAAATATTTGTGTGAGTGTGTATAAAAAAAATCAGGGTCCCCGTCGGCGGGGACCCTGATTTTCCTGCTTCGGGCTTAATTAAAGAATATGCAGAATACGACAGTGTAATGGTGGAAGTATACACACATTGATAGATGTCTTGTAATGCACTGTTGATGAACCTGTGACCCAAGTTGTTCATTCATTGCATAACTACACTGTTGTGTATATGATATGTCAATAAACCTTAGAAAATCTTGAAATCTTGAAAGGGATGTGCAAAATAGCAATTATATACAGTCTTCAATGAACTATTAGAGAATAACGAGTAATGAATATGCTTTAAACGGATCTGCAGATAAATATTTAGTCTTCTCAAGCACCAACTATCAAATATCTCGCCTGATTGTTGGCACTTGACAATCACCTTCACTGAATTTCACTCAGGTGTAACTAAAGTCTGATGTAAGGCTTGTTTATATTTCACATCATTAATCCAAATCTGTAAAGTAACTAAAATAAATGTAGTGGATTAAAAATACCAGGTTAACCTTAAAGAAAGCCCTCAGGATTATAAAAGACCACCATCACCCCAGCCACAAACGGTTCTGTCTGCTGCAGTCTGGCAGGCGGTACCACAGCATTCGGACTAAACCCACCAGACACAGAGACAGCTTCATCCCACAGGCCAGAAGACTATTAAACACCTGAACTTAGAAATAACATTCATCTGGCTGCTACTTAGAAATTATTTATCTAATATATCATATTCCAATCACTTGTATATAGACTCTTATTGCACTATTTCACTATGTTTTCTGTGTATCTGTTTTATTGCGTAGCACTGTTGGAGGAGCCTGTGACCTAAGGGGGGGGGGGGGGGGTAGGACACGTGCGATTCCTGTTTTGAATAGTGTGCCGTCGATGGGTTTCATTCCATTTCAAAGTCCTTTTGGACGCTCTGTGTAAACGTCGCGCATCCAATCACAGAGGTTGAGGACTGATCACGGGTTTATCAAGCTAAGCACATGGTGTAGTCCCAAACGATAGCTGAGGATTCTGGGTAGTGTAGTGTCTTCTGCCGTCCAAAAACTCCGAAAATATATTTGTTTCTCCGAATCGAAGGGGGAAAATACAAAAGCATTGTACACAATTCAAACCAATCAATGTTGTGTAATTAACAAGGACAATTTGGTGTTTTTTAGTCGATGAGTAGTGCAGATATCACTGTAAAATCAATCGACAGTAAGGAGAATGGGCTACTTACTTCCAGGTGTAAAATTCTCCGTTATCCAATGGGAATGGACGCTCGTAATACAATACAGAGGACATGATCATTATCTTTTAAATAACGTTAACTGAAGGGAACAATCTATTTGACACAGCTGAAGCTCTGGCCTTCCTTAAAAACAAACTAATTTAATAAAAATAACAGTTGCATTACTACACACAATGCACGTTGTAGAAATGCGTGTGTGCACCACGACAAAGGAGCCTCATTCACTTTACATTGGGGTTGTTTACGTGGTGCCGACACGCAAATGTAACAAAGTTCGTGACTCCACCACGCATTGTGGTGTTAAGGAGTCGTGGTGGAGTCACGCATTCTGGTGAGATCAGGTTGGTTTGGAACTGCTTTTGAATGTTATTAGGCATTTTCTTATGGAAAATGTTGTGCATAATCAGTACTGTTTTAAGCTGTACTATCTCAACACATTTGAATAGATTGAGTTTGGGGCTCTCTGCTGGAACTGCTACCCCCGACCCGACCACGGATAAGCGGGAGAAGATGGATGGATGGATGGAGTTTTTTAAATATGGGAGTTGTGTGTTCATATTTACCAGCACCACAGACTATTCGTAATACTTTTTGTTGGGATGTTATTATTTTTGGTAGATTTGTTGAGTACATTTCCCCATATTTCGGAGCAGTAGTAAAGGTAAGGGAGACATAGACTGTTATAAAGAGTATATTTTCTTCAAGAATGTTCTTAGTATGTGTCACAAACGAGCTGAGGACCAAAATGCAGAACACGGGAAACCAGGGATAGTTGGTAACCAGCTTTATTGATGGCAATAGCTTGGTTTCACTTGACGTCACACCGCTGCGTTCCTTTGGCGCGAAATTCCATTGGAGGTCAGGAAGTAATTTTCGACAGAGGATCTAGCTGCTGTTACCATTGTGAAAATGCCGGTGTGTTGTGTCGTTTACGGTTGTTCCAATCGATCCGGCCGAGAGAAAAACAAGAGGTTTTACCGAGTGCCGAAGGCTGTCGTCCATAAAGCTGAGCAATTTAAGAAGCTAACCGAAGAACGCCGGAAAAAATGGCTTTCAAACCTACATCTGCGGTCGGGAGGAGCAGAGTCGTCTAATGCACGTGTCTGCAGCGACCACTTCATCAGAGGTATTAGCTAACTTGGTTTTTGTGGCTTTGTTTATGTATTATTGGGTTGTGGTTAAATGCTTATTTACTTAGTAATACTGTTCATGTTTAAGTTACCTGTAGTCTAATATGGACTTTGTTGGGACTTTTTAGGGTGCCCTAGCGCTTTGGGTGACGTTGAGTCGGTAGACTGGGCTCCCACTGTTAGCCTCGGTTACCACACAGCAAGTAAGCCCAGATCAGAGGCATCTCTTCGACGAGAGCAGAGGATGGAGCTCAAGGAAGACCAACAAAGACGATCAGAATGTGCAGAGGCTTTGTTGGATCTCCTGCAGACAACCGAGAGCCCAGAACCGACGCAGCTCCCGTCTGACAGCCCACAACCAGAGGACACCAGTGGGATATTAAATGACCAACAAGGTTAATTAACCACCATTATTATTATTAAATATTACAAATGTGATTGTCAGAAAATCAATGCAAACTTTGAATTAGGTTTAGAAAATAGAGTACTAACTTGAGAATCTGCAATAATTGGAACAGAGAACTTGCATGTCTGTAAAAAGGTTGTCAAAAAGATAACTTCACAACAATTCACATTCATATTTGACTATTTTAAATAACTAATTATGCTTGCTACTGCTATATTGTATGCAGATGCAGGATGCCAGACTGATTTAACGATGGAGGACATCGAGAGGATGGAGGATGTTCTGAGACAGAACACAACAGAGCTGGGAGATCTTCGGACAAAGGCACTGGACACACAGTTCAACGAGGAGTCCTTTGAGAAGAACGAAGAGAAGACAAAGTTTTACACCGGGCTCCCCAACTTCTTAGTTTTACTTCAGGTTTTTCAACTGTGCGAACCCTACATCACCTGTGGCCCTATGTCTGTGCTCTCCAAATTTGAACAGTTCATTTTAGTTTTGCTGAGGCTGAGACTAAATCTCCCTTTCAGGTTCAACATCTCTCTCTCCACTGCTTCTAGAATTTGGCATAAGTTAATTGACATACTTCATGAGAGTACAGAATTTATAATTGAGTGGCCAGAGCGACATGTACTTCAAGCTATAATGCCAATGGGATTCAGACAGGCATTTGGGTGTAGAGTTGCTGTGATTGTTGACTGTTTTGAAGTTTTTATTGAGAGGCCCTCTAATTTACTAGCGAGAGCACAAACATGGTCCAACTACAAGCATCACCATACTGTTACATTTCTGATTGGTGTTGCTCCACAAGGCTATGTCACTTACATATCTTGTGCCTGGGGAGGAAGAGTTAGTGATAAACAGATCACAATACAGAGTGGGCTCCTAAAAAACCTGTTACCTGGAGATATTGTCCTAGCAGACCGTGGGTTCCATATTGGCGATAGTGTGGGATTTTACTGTGCTTCACTAAAGATGCCTGCATTCACCAGGGGGAAAAGTCAGCTGTCAGCATACGAGGTGGAAGAGACAAGAAAAATAGCTAATGTGCGTATTCATGTCGAAAGAGTCATAGGATTAGTCAGAAGAAAATATCAGATTCTGCAAAGCAGGGCTATGCCCATAGAGCACATGCTAACAAAACCAGGTGAGGCACTAGTATTAATTGACAAGATTGGGGTTATTTGCTGTGCCTTGTCTAATCTGTCAGTGTCTGTCGTCCCATTGGCGTAAAGTCATGGAGCTGTAGTCTTGTAAATAAGAAACCATGTGTTATTCAGTAAACATCTTTTTGTGTTCAAACAATTTGTGTTCAAGTCTTTTCAGTAAACATCTTTTTGTGTGTTGTAAATTGTGTAGCCCTACTCAATATACAACTTTCATCTACATTCAGGCTTAATTCATTCAACAATATTCTAGAGATGACAATTGGTCTGGTGACGCTCCCATGTATGGCCATTGAGGGTTATTGTAAATGTAAATAAGAAACCATGTATTATTCAGTCTTCTTAGTATCATTTAATCTTTTCAGTAAACATCTTTTTTACAATAGCAATATATCACACAGCCCTACTTCCTCTAGTGAGTGTGGTCAGTGAATATGAAGGTGCTGTAATGCAGGTTAAAGAGCTGCCACTGTGCAAATAATAATGCAACAAGGAGAGAACCACAACTTCCGGGACCAGGACAGACCACAGGTGCTGGTAATCACGCCTTCTCTCCCTCCTGATCATCTTGCAACTGAAACTGAAAAATGGAACAGCAGACAGGGAGAGGAGGCTTTTAGTCACCTGATAGTTATGCACCATCATGTTCTTGTGGAAAAAAATGAGCACACCAACTCTTTATGACTTTTACCTTTCCCCTTGTAAGTTTCTGTCCCAGCACTTCAGGGAGAACACATAGCACTAAAAGTTCAATGAAAAGAAAAGTAATATATTGTACTAGGGCTGTGCGATTATGGCAAAAATCATAATCACGATTATTTGGGTCAATAATTGATATCACGATTATTTTGACGATTATTCATTGACCATTTATTGAACTTTAAAACAAATAATATTTTACCAATAAACAAGATCAACAAATATGTTGGAGCGCACTTCCAAAACCATACTAAACATATATTATTAATTAAATGATAAATAAAAATAAATAAATTAGACCAAAATAAATTAAATCAAATATGATGCAGTGCACTGTCACAACCTTCTGAAAACTCCTTAACATATAGCCAACATGATGGTAAAACATATTCATTATTCCACTCAGTTAAACGTTGAAGGCTGGCCAACCGTCATGGTCCAGAAGTAACAGGAAATAAATGTTGAACTACAATTTAAGACCAAATAAAAATGTTTAGGCCACCATGGTCACACCATGCTGGTAGGGCTGCTCGTGTCATCTCTTAAAGATGTGTTGCTAGAAACACCAGCCTGTTTACATGGTCTGGTTTCAGAGATGAGCGCAGGCAGGTGACAAGCCACCTGTACTGAAGACCCTCAGCCACGCCCAGACACATGGGGTGACGCCGGCCAATCACAAAGCTTTGATGCGTTCAAGTGCATTATTCTGGCACAGGAAGATTATGTTACAGGACATTAACGATAAAACAGAATATTGTTGTTCTATTTTTAGACACATCTCGCGATCGACTGGTTGGGCACCCCTGGGCTAGACCATAGGTCTGTTGTGGTCGCAAAGTAGTCAGCTGAAGCCACATCTCTCTCAACTTCCCCACGGCATTTGTCATATAGTGCAGGCAGCGCAGACCTGCTGAAATAATACCGAGACGGCTTCGCGTAACGCTTGTCCAACATGTTGACACGTTGCTTAAAGCCCTGGTTGCTAACAGCGCTAACTGGGCACATATCTTTACCGATGTGAAATGTAATGGCACCTGTAATATCTCTGTGTCTCTGCGAGCTCGTCACGTAGGCCGTTGATCTGTACAATGCGTCCTGAATCGATGACTGTGATAATGTGGTGGATGAAGTCGAGCGGGCATCTGCTTTGTGTTGTATTAATGCCCGGTCGTATTGCACTTTGTGGTTGTATTTGAGATGATTAAAGAGATTGGTTGTGTTAGCGTGTGGTGCCAACACAACCTGGTAACACATCCTGCACTGTACTTTGTTTTGCTCCACGTCGGACTCCTGAAAGCCAAATTACTTCCAAATAGTGGAAATAGTTTTACCCTTCTTTTTAACGAGTTGCTGCTCTTGTTCTGACATCTTCGCTCGCGCTGAACACTCACAACACATGTCACTCCCACGTGGCCGAGTGGGCTTTTAGGGAGGGGCGAAAGCGCACCCAGTAAAATAATCGTATTTTGTCAATTATGCTGTTTTCATAATCGTCGCAAGCTATAATCGTAATCGCGATTAAAATACGATTAATTGCACAGCCCTATATTGTACTGTAAATAAGTCTGCAGCTCAAAATGTATTGGGAGAGGATCCCCAGACTCAGGATCACGTCACAATCCTATACTTACCCGCTTTACTGTAGCACAATACTGAACAAATAACTTACCTTTATCTCACAGATACCAGTTCCATGGCAGGTGCACGTGACACATCCGTCTGGCGACGCTCCCATGTATGGCCATTGAGGGTTCAGCCAAAGCCCGCTGTCTTTACAGCTGAAACCCTGGTGGTGCAGACTTTGTACTCCTTCATACTGCTTTCGGGCAGTTGCCTCGTATTTGCATCCATACCTGTAATGTATACAACAAGGAACAGAAATAGAACATTGTACATTATAAAACAGACAAGTCAAATCAAGCAATCTGATTGGTTCTTAGCCGTGATATAATCAGCGTATACCACGGGTAGAATTAAGTTAAGTTACTTTTCACAACAAGTCGGTATCCCTCCGCATCTGAGAAAAACTGTACAGTTGCGTTGAAAAGGAAACTGCCTGCAGTTTGCTTTTCAAACTGGAACAAGAAAGCAGCGGAGAAGTAACGGGGCAGAAACCCTCCTTTTTACGCAGCGGTCCAGACGCTTCGCGTCGGGCCGAACCACGCCTCTTAGCTGTGATATAATGAACAAATACCACGGCCTGTCGTGAGCTATTGCTTAATTATACCATGGTCTGGGTGAATACTCCATTCTGATTGGCTCCCTAATCCCTAATAAATACCTTGTTGCAGCTGTAGAGAACTTGTGTGCCTCTGGGTAGCATATGGACTTGATCAAGGACTTTGATGGCTGTGCAAGACTCGTCTGTAGAACCTGCTTCAGTCTTGAGGCTGTGATCCTTCCTGCTCTTTGGCTAAACCATATTGGTGATAAGCTCTGGTTTCTGGTCTCCTCCTCTACTGCCTGGACCTGTGGCTGTGTCAGTTCTTCCTGTCTGAAGTCCTGGCATGCATTCTGCAACTCTGTTGGGGACACAATATATCCTAAGCTAAACACATACACTCACATCAATATCCTAAGTACACACACCATAAGCACCCGAGTTAACCTCTGTTAACAATATCATAAGGACACACACATACGCACCAATAACACACAAACATTCTGAGGTATGGTCGCATGGCGTCCTAGCACAGATCCAGCGCCCCAAATGTCAACAACGTGGCAGCTTAAGTAGCGTCATCAAGAGGCCTCGGGACCTCTGGTAGGACCGAAACAACGTCGCCGACGCAGTAACCATAGTACCTACATGTAATCATAACACAAATACATATATATATATATATATATATATATACACAGAACACTCACAGGCCAGTTAATGCTGAAGGCAAGGCGACAGCCGTAACACTGCCTTACATGAGTCCATGTAGCTAAAGTTAGCTAGCTAGATGTCTCCTAATAATGCTACTTAGAGGTAAGAAGGTAACTCACCCGGGCAAAAACAAGGCGACATTTGTTTAATGCCTTTTTGGTGCCGAGGTCATTCACCCATCCACACACAAAGTAGTTAAAAGCTTCCAGGCTTTTATACGCTTTCATTTGGCTAGCCGTGTAGTAGGAGGTATGAAGGACGAGGTAGCTGGTGATATCCATCGCCTCGATAGCGGGAAAATCTGATAAATCACGAGAAAAGTCGCTCTTTTTCAGCTGATACGGATCGTATCTGATGTGTACTGTGATTTTTTTCACGATATCTGCGGCGTGCAGGTTCATTTAATTGTTTGACATAGTCGGTGTCCTCCATGATTCCTGCGTTGATGAATGATTGCGTTTTCACTTCCTGACCTCCACTTGAATTTCGCGCGTCGTAGAAGTCACGTGACTGAAACCAAGCTATAGGCTGGTAGGAGACAAAACGGCAGATAGTAGGCAAAGGGCTGGTCGGGGACAGGCGAGGGTTCCAGGAGAAAGCAGGACGGGAGTCGCAGGTACAGAACGGGTCAGGGAGCAGGCGAGGCACGCTGGTCAGGGACAGGCAGGGTCGAAACCGGGAGAGCAATCTCAAGGGTAATGCGGGAAAGACTGGCATGCTGCAAAGTACGATCTGGCACTGAGGTGAAAGTGAAGTGGGCCTAAATACTAATGGAGCTGATGGGTGTAACAGAGTGAGAGAGAGACAGGGTGTGACTACCAGGTGACTAAGGAAAGTTAATGCAGAAAATAGATGAGTGAGAAAGCAGACTGTGACAGTATGATACAAAATACCTGTTGTTGTTGACAGTTTAGTCTGTACATAATTTATATGGTGCTTCCAATTGGGTTTTTCGTCAACAAGCAGTCCTAAAAATGCAACTTTTTCTATCTCTGTATTGCAAATCCGTATAATGCAGTCATTTCTACTCTCAGACTTTGTATTGAATAACTTGTAATTTGTTTTGGCCACATTAAGGGATAATTTATTAACTGCAAACTAGTTACATAGTATTTTTAATTCTGCATTCACAATTTTAACAACATCGCCAAGATTATGATGGGAGCAGAGAATGCAAAGTTCATGTTCAGCCTCAATATATTTGGGGAGAATTAAAATGAGCCATCTTCATTTGTAGACAGCCAAGCCCCCTCCTGTGTGCTCAGTGGCGTTTCTATATGTACAAAAGTGGTGGGGCACAAAAAACGTAGACGTCTATATATAAGCTTCTGCAGTGAGGTTCATGGCTGGTGAGGCACTGGCACTGACTCTTCAGGTTTACAAATATTATATTTTGACCTAAATCAAAATCTAATATTATTTTCAAAAGCTTTTTTTGTCTGATGCTTCAATTAATTTTAAACAGACAGTTCAACAAAAGGATACCCAAAAACGTAATTGTATCATTTACATATTGAATTGTTCTCTCTTAGTAAGATCCCATTTTTCTTACCTTGACTTGAAGATGAAGTCCATTTGCCTATCCTTCTGGACAAAAATCTCTATTACTTTTTTGTAAAAATCCTCCTTATCTTCTTGTAGTTTCAAAGGTCTATCATAAATCTAATCGATAGATTTATGATTAGAACATTATAAAAGTAGGGTAGACATGTGGATATTATCCGGCTGAACAAAACATGCATTTATCTAACAGCTACGTTTCCCACAGATATTATTTTGAGCTATTTTCTAAAATCCCATGGAGAAATATCATTGCTTTTTTGTGGAGGGAAGCCATGCGCAGCTTACTTCCTGGTTTTAGGACGCGTCTCTCTAAAACGAGACGCGTCTCCACCACACTTTTCGCGGCACACGTACTTACAGCCAATCAGCTCTGAATTATGTGAGATGACGTATGGTGGGGATGGCGGCTCAGTGCTCCTATGGTCATTATTTGTTTGCCACACACATTAAATAGGACAATACTCTGAGCATGCGCAGTGTAGTTTTTGCAGTCACCATTCTTAGACAGTCAGAGGGAGGGGCAGGATCAGGGTTTGTCCCACATGGCTCTAAACAGCTCAATAGGCACACACTGTAGACACTAATTAGAAGAACACATACTAAAACAGCAATGTACAGACGAATCAGATGATTAAACATGATCTTAAAATATATTTTATATATTTTGTTATTTATTTTTTGCATTTTTTGGAATCATTATTTGTAATACTTTCTGCTGACACTAGGTGGGGCTGTACCAGTCGCCACTGTGTGTTCAGTGAAGCATTATATGCTTACAAATCCAATGTAGGATATAAACACGACAAAATTGCAATGATAGCAAAGCTGTGGCTTGGGTTTTTGGGGTAATAAAGTCCAAATCTGACTGCCCAACGATCTGAATCTGAGGAAAAATGAAAAATGTAAATTAAACATTGTTGAGAAAATTCTGCATCTCTTGCATTTATTGACATAGAGGAGCCTTATTGTTTACCTCTTTAATATTATTTTTTGTATTTTTTAATAAGGTAGCCTCTCTGCGCATGCTAGCTTGCCTTAGAGGGGAGAAATATTGCTGCTCTGATATCAAGCAACGGAAAAGCTGTTTTATTGCTTATGGATTATCAGAACATTTCAAAGGGGACGCAGTCACATTGGATTAACTACACCATCGTTTTTATCGTTTTAATGCCATTGAAGACCAGTTTAGACCAGACAAAGACGAAGGTAAGCCATGTTAGCGTTGTGGGGTACCTAGTGCCACTTGTTTTGATGTACGTTTTTGTTACGAGTTTGTATCTTTCAGTGTTGAGGTGGGCACCGTTAGATTCTGTGTCTCCTTGCGATCATAAACGATGTGTTGGAAGTGCACCTAGGATAAGTAATAAGGGAGCTAGGAGTGATTATCGGTGCAGTAATAGGTTAGCATTTTTCGCTCGGGTCATTTAGATGCTTCTTATGAGACTTGTGTTTTGTTTTGGTAAAAATGGTTTGTATCGTCAGTTAGCTGAGATTATTCCCGTTAATCTGATATAACACATTAATAGGTTCTTAAATATTAAGATTCCCTGAGACACAGTGTCGTGAGACTTTGGGGCTTAAAAGGTTAAGGGGAAACGTTTAAATGTTTTGGAGTGGCCTAGTCAAAGTCCAAACCTTAATCCAATGGAAAATCTGTGGTACGACCTAAAGATGGCTGCACACGAGCGGAACCCATCTAACCTAAAGGAGCTGGAGCAGTTTTGGCAAGAAGAATGGAAGCAAATCTCAATGGAAAGATGTGCCAAGCTCATAGACACAGACCCCAAGAGACTTGCAGCTGTTATTGCTGCAAAAGGTGGCTCTACAAAGTATTGACTTTAGGGGGGTGAATAGTTATAGTTATGCACGCTCATTATTTCTTGTTTGTTTCACAATAAAAAATATGTTTTGCATCTTCAAAGTTGTAGGCATGTTGTGTACATCAAATAATACAAATCACATGTTTTAAAGCAATGAAACAAGAAAAATGCCAAGGGGGGTGAATACTTTTGCAAGGCATTGTATATGGTTATATTGTTTATTTTACAGAGTATGAACAGTGTCCCCCCCCCCCCAGGGTACCACAGTTATTCCTGGGTTTGCGTGCAGGGCCTTTTGATGGTGATGGGAGATGTCGGGTATCGAACACGGGCCATCAGTGGCTCACAGCGTGGGGAAGCCTCGGGTTGCACGTTTATTTCAGGAGTCTGCAGACAGGAAACATTCTCACCGCTGTAAAGTGTTATCCTCTGGAAGGAAAGAGCGTGTGGAGTAACCAGAGAACATCTGGATACATCTGTCTGGTGGACAACATTCAAAATGTTGGAAGAAGAAGACAAGATAACTTTCCATAGCTCGACCTGAACAGAATAAAAGGAGCTGAGATGGAAACTGCCGACTGAGAGTCAAAGAAGCCGTAACCTCCCAAGTGCTTTGCGACTCATCACAAAATACATTTTTCAAGTCATTTCATTTAACTTAAGTAAATACATGTTTCCACACTGAACAGATAATAGATCCAGGAACTATAATGTGGAGCTCATTCTTCTAATGACAGAACAGTTTTAACTTTGGTGTAAACACTCCTCACCTGCTGCAGTGAGAGACACAGAACGACCGAGACATACACTTTTACATTTTCACTATTTTAATGTTGGATATTCTGTCCTGTGTCTCCTGCCGGATCATTCTGACGGCTGTTGCTGTTTTTTTCTCTGGTTCCTCTGAATAAAGTGAATAATAAATAAGTGTGTGTGTGCGTGCGTGCGTGCGTGTGTGTGTGTGTGTGTGTGTGTGTGTGTGTGTGTGTGTGTGTGTGTGTGTGTGTGTGTGTGCAGCTGGATGGTCTGCTGTTATTGTGGCAAGGGCCAGCCCTGACTAATGTGCTGCCCTAGGCAAGATGTTAGCTGGCACTCATGGATCGATGCGCTCTTAGCATTCACCTATACTGCCTATGCCATGGGCCGACCATGATTGTGGCACCCCTGGGATGTGTGACCACATTAAGTTGATATGTATATTGAGAGGTATGATATGCATTTATTTGTGTACATTTGTTTATTTTCATATCACTAACGGGGTCGATAAATACAGTTAGAAGTGAGGCGGAACGTTTGTGATTGCTTCAATGGTTCCGGGGTACCGGTTAGAGGGACAGACACTTCCGGTGTTTGCTCAGAAGCGATCTAGAAGGAAACATAACACACCGTGAACGTTTCCCATTTATCTAATTTCTCCTCATTGACTCCTCTCCTCGTGTCTTAGTCCCGCCCACAGGAGATGCGAGCGGAGGAGTCGAGGAGGGGAACCGAGGAGAGAGGAGGGGAAGCAGCAGGCGGTTAGAGAAATGAGAACTCCTCTCCTCTGAGAGGTCATTTTAAAGAGACGTCCATTAATGATGACAGGAGGCACAGCAGCCTCTGTCTGATGGACAGATGTGTTCATGACCACTTCTATATTTACTTTGATTCATTCACAGTGCGGTGTAATGAGACAATAACATGCTACAGATGCGGACATATACACACCCACTTATATATATATATATATATATATATATATATATATATTTATATAAATATATATATTAGAGCCGGGACTCGATTAAAAAAATTAATCTAATTAATTAGAGGCTTTGTAATTAATTAATCGAAATTAATCGCATTTTTAATCAAATATACATATTTGACCTGAGAACAGTGAGAAGCAATTTTCACATGGATGTTACTCCAAGTGGTCGACAGTCGAGTGCAATGCAGTGAGCAGGGAGTTGGGTATTCTCTCAGACGTGGACTTACTTATCCTGGCCCTGAGACCAGTCATCTGGTTGAGTGTGGGTTGGGTCAGGGTGTGGTTCCTTGCACTCGGAGTCGGGCTAACGTCCACGCTAGCTGCTACATGCTTTGCATTTAGGTGATACTTTAGGCTTGATGAGCTGCGGTGATATGCACATTCTTTTTTGGCATAATTTGCACACAACCGTGCTCTTATCGACGCTTCCATCCGTCCGTTTTTTAAAACAAAATGTCCCATCCACGGGGCCGACCAAAGCGGTCTCATCAGCTTGTTCGTTCATGTTTGACTATTGTTCACCGTGGTTTGTTGTTGTTTGAAGTCCCATGCTGAAGTCATGAACGTTAGTTGGTGCTCCAGTATAATCGGTACGCCTGAAACTCATCCAGTGAGAAACGTTCCGCTCTGTAATTTTTTTAACGCGTTAATTTTTGTGTAATTAATTAATCTTAATTAATGCGTTAAAGTCCCGGCCCTAATATATATATATATATATATATAAGTGTGTGTGTGGGTGTATATAAATATATATATACAATTTCAGAATCAAAAAAGTATGAGCACTCTCATAATAACATAACACTATCAGAGACTGGATAGTGTTATGGAGTTACTGGAGCTCAAAGGCTTTCTCCAGGCCCACTTAAGATTTGTGCTAGACAAGATGATAATGAAACACAACAACAGTTTCTCTACCGGGTGATAGGGTTAAAGCAACGTGTCCTATTCACATCCAAATTGTCAGACGCAGGCATTAAATACAGTCCAGCTGCTGTTCAAGATGTGTTTTACATATTGTCTTGCAAGGACTTGGATATAAAGACAGAAGGAGATCTTGAAGCTGTACTGGCCCTGAAGGCGAAAACACCGAAGACCGTAGGTGACCTGTGAACAGGGCCGCCTTAATGCACGGACTGACCCGGGCTGAAGCCCAGGGGCCTATGGAGATCGGGGGCCTATCATGAGCCAATACAAAAATAAAAAAATAAAAGTTTTTTATTTCAGATGTTTTTTAAAAATGTTTAAATAAACCAAGTCTTGGCTTTCAGAATATGAAACTTTATTTCCAAAATCACACGATAAATACATTTTTGAAGCTTGTAAAGGGAAGAAGACAGCTCTCCCTCGCCACTCTGCTCTTCCACAGCGCCGCTTCCCCTCCCTCCGCTGAAATTATGAATGTAGGCGTAGAGTAATCATAGATAACACGGCAGGGTCCGTTACAGTTTGTTTTCATCTGGTTTCAAATAAACTAAGTCTTGGCTTTCAGAATATTAAACTTGTTTCGGCAAATTCAGATGATAAATACAACTTTGAAGCTTCGGCATAATTACAAGCGGAGAACGGAGTAACTTGACGTCACAGCAGGCACAACAACAGCCGGTGTTTCTCATGAGGGTTTTCCCCGGGAAACAAACACAATACACACAAACGCAAAAATACACAAACACACACACGTATACACCAGAGTTCCCGTTAGAATATTTTTTCGCCGGTCAACATGTCCGTTAAAGTTTAAATCTTCCGAACAAAATGAGAAAAGTGCCGGTCAAACGTCTTCTTTGTTATTTATTGAGCTTTAAAACAAATGGATATGATTCGATATTAAACAAACTAACTATAGCAGATTAACTACATTATTCAAAAGTGTTCAGTAATTTACAATAACAAGGGAATAATAAACAGAGTGCTCTCCCGCTCCTGACAGCCCGCCAGTATCATGCAGCTCGCGGATCAGTAATGAGTGACCCGACAGTGAAACTAAACCTATCTATAACTAGTGTAGGTAGTTTGAGAGGTCATTAAAATAGCTACGTGTGATATTCTAACCTGAAGTGTGTGTTTTGTCCGCTCACCGCTGCATGTGATGCAGAGCTGCGTGTCGACTCGTCAGCAGCAGCTGATCTCTCTCCCGTCAGATTAGACTTCACTCGCTTTTATGTCCATATCGATCAGATCCAGCTAGTTCTAGCTAATGATATGACTACCTGCTTATTAAAAGACACCTAAACAATAAGTGTCGCTATGCAACCGGGTGAGGCCACAAAGTATAGCGCAGCATTATGCATTTGTTTACATGCCCACCGGAACCCTGAGGCATTACCAACAGATCAACGCACAATCAACCCATACAGGACGTCTCTTTCTCCACATTAAGTGTTAGACATTAGAGTTGACTATTCTTGTCTATCACATACTCTTTTGTCTGTCACATAAATGGCGCAAGTGATGTGGTATTGCGCTAAGCGGAAATTATTTTGAACGGACACTTTGACCGGAGAGATTTAGATTTGCCGGTCTTCAGCATATTTTACCGGTCGTAGTCCGGTAATTACCGGCTAAAAGGAACTCTGGTATACACACACACTCGTGAGCTTTCCCCAGACCAGTAATCCAAACGAAAATATATTCCCTCAGTAGTATTTTGATCATTTAATCCGCTAATCAATCAGATCGATGGATTCCAGAGATTTTTCTCAAAAATTACGACTCCGAAACAGTCAGTGGGCACCACTTAACAGCCAATCAGAATGAGAATATGTTTCACATGTGACTTATTCAAATTGCGAGTGATTGAGTGACAGATGAAGGTTGTTCAAGAGAAAAAGTTTGAGAAGAAAAAGTTTGAGAGTGGCGCTCGGGAAAGGAAATTGTTGAGAGAAAAGGAGTTTCTAGACAAGCAGCTATTACAAAACATGTCGAAGCCTACAGGTTATTTTAGACCTGTAGGCCAGGATGAGGAGGAAGGACAGATGAGTTCTGTACCGAGAGGTAGCGGTGCCGGCAGCGGTGCCGGCCGCGGGGCCTCGGAGCCAAGTAGGCCGTCTGGTTCTGATAGCGATGGAGTAGCGGGAGAGGAAGAACAGACAGGAGGGACATTATCCGTTGGAGGAGATGGAGAGGATGACGAGGACTTGCTACGTGGAGGGGAGCCAACGGCAACCGGACAAATACATGAGGGAGGCCCGATACGTCACTAATCTGGAGGAGAGGACCAGGCGCGTAGAGCAGAGTGGAGAAGTGCGATCACAGAGCCTGCCGAGGCTATAAATGACTTTGATTTGTTGTTTAAATAGGGGGCCTACAAAACCTACCAGCCCCAGGGCCTGATGGCAGGTTAAGGCGGGCTTGCCTGTGAAGGGTCCTTGGCTTTCTCAGTTACTACAGGTCGTCCATACAAGACTTCTCGAAGATAGCAAAGCCATTATATGAGTTGCTCCAAGTGAAAGCCTCAGCACAAGCTCAGTCTCTGCAGATCAAAGCTAAAAGCCCCCAGCTGTCATCCAGGGCGCCTATAGAGAGGACTGCTGTGCATCAGACTACATTTGAGGAACTGGTTGATATGTTAACTCATCCTCCAGTTCTCGGATACCCAGACTTTGACATGCCATTTGTCTTGCATACTGATGCATCGGAGCAAGGGTAGCTGTTCCAGCAGAGAGCCCCAAACTTTCCTTTCCCTGGCTACATCAACCAGCTCTGACTGGGGGATCCCAAGGCGCTCCCAGGCCAGCGAAGAGATATAATCCCTCCACCTGGTCCTAGGTCTACCCCTCGGTCTCCTCCCAGCTGGACGTGCCTGGAACACCTCCCTAGGGAGGCGCCCAGGTGGCATCCTTACTAGGTGACCGAACCACCTCAACTGGCTCCTTTCAACACGAAGGAGGAGCGGTTAAACTCTGAGTCCCTCCCGGATGACTGAACTTGAGAAGAGGATATATGTGGTAAAGGAACAGGTTTCAGATAACTCAGTATATGTCGTCCATCCAGAAAGTGATGCAAAAATGAATACCAGAACCTTGCACAGAAACCTGCTTCTGCTTGTCAATGACTTGCCAGTGGAATTCCCACCACAGTTAGTCAAACCAACCCCAAAGCCACCACAGAATCAAGGAAGCCATCCAAGGAGACAAAGGGATGTGAGAGACCAAAATGCTGAGACATCTAATTCAGAGGATGAGTCAACAGGAGGTTACTGGTTTAGGATACCAGAAAATCGGGATAGGCCTATCATAACAGTTACGCCAAACAGACCAATTATGTTAAGAAGAGAGCAGACACCAGTGTTGGAACTACAGTCTTCTGAGGAGATGTGTGGATAGACTCCCAGGAACTCTGGTGCGGAGAGACAGCTGGAGGTCCAAACCTTACCTGACACGGACATTGCTGGAGAACAGGCTAGAGGTCTTCGTGAAGGAGGGTACTCGTCAGACAGGGGTGGACTTCAACTTGAGGATGAACCGGAAATCCCTCATCAAACTGACTCAGAGGAGGACAATGAGAAGACAGCCCCTGATGTATTTCAGACCGAGGATGAGCAAGAGTTGCCTCAACGTGCATGTCTTGAGGAACGGGTACAAGACCCTGACCTGATTCACCTGTCCCACTGAGACGGTCTAGTTGGGAGAGACGACCAGGCCAAGTTCTCACCTACTCATCTCTTGGCCACCCAACATGCCAGTCGTGTCCCACACTAAATGCTATTGATACATACCTCATGCCCTACACTCACATTTGGTATTCATACAGCAACCCTTTTAGCGCCTGGATTTCCAGTGAAAGAACCAAACACGAGAGGAGGTAGAGTTGCACACCATAGTGTCTTTATTTCACAACCACCATAAAGAACAGCCAGCCAGCATGGAGGTGTTAACCACTTTACTCCGACTGAAGACTGGCTCTTTTATAGAGGATCTTATTGGGAGAAACTATTCACAGGTGAGCCAATATAAATACACATGTCATCATAATTGGTATAACGATAATCTATAATATTCTGTGCATGTATGATCAGTGGTTTATAGCCAGCTGTTAAGTTAACCCCAAAACCCACATTATAACTGACCATAATATATAGAAATACATTCCCAACTACAACAGAAACCCCTACGCCCATCCCGCCACTTGGTTCGTCCCGGAACCTTCTTTAGTCAGTGTTTGTTTCCCCCCGAGGACCTTTTGGCCAAACACACTGGAGCGGACACCGGACGAAACCGCATGGGTAAGCAATGGACGTAACCTTCACACAGTGTTCACTTCTACAATGAATGCAACGTAATGTCATGGCATATACACGCTAAAACAGGACATCTGCACACAATGACTAATCTCATCCGCTGTCAATCTTACACAATCATAAACACTGTCGGCGCTCTCGCTATAACTCCCCTCTCTTTTCAGGTGGAGCCGAGCACCGACCAGCATCTGCCAGACGACATTCCAAATAATACGGTTTAATCATTTAACAACTACTACATCAATAAATAGTATAGATTATATAAAAATGTGCAAATAGGCCATGTCAAACTGTACTGTGCAAATCATGCTAATAAAGTGCAAACTGTTCACGAAAGTGCTGGGTGACATTATTACTGTGCAAAAGGAAGTCGTAATATAAAGTGCAAACCCACATGTGCAATATTACAAGGCATTAGGGGTGTAACGGTACACGTACCCGTACCGAAATTATTCGGTACGGGCCCTTCTGTTCGGTACACGTGTGTACCGAAGTGTACCGAACGAATATAACGTTAAACGTAAAAGATTGAGAACGTGAACAACTTCTTGGAAGTAATCTCAGGTGATGCGTCGCAGCATTCAGAGTAATTTGTGTTCAACGCATCATAGAGCGAGCAAGTCATTTCATTGGACGAGCTGGTCAGAGGGATGCGTTCAAATGTAGTCAGTAATTTGAGGAACTGTCGAAATGGCGAACGCAGATAAAGTTGAGCTCGAAAATCCTCCAGCATCACTGAAGTCTCCAGTTTGGGAACATTTTGGTTTCGCAGTTACGTACAAGGATGACGGACAAAGACAGGTGGACCGACCCAAAGCTGTTTGTCGGCATTGTTCAACTAACATTGGTTACGCGGCTGGCAATACATCAAACGTGCACACTCATTTGAAAAGGCATCACCCGAACGTGAATATCACCGGTACCAAAAGACTGAAGTGCAAACCCAACTCCCACTAGCATGTAAGCCTCCACCACTCGCAAAAACATCAGACCGAGCCAAAGCTATTACAAACGGCAAATATCCTTATGTTGCCATGTTAGCAAAGCGCTACCTGGCTGTATCTGCTACTACCTCTGTCCCTAGCGAGAGGGTGTGTTCTCCACAGCAGGAGACATTGCTAGTGCCAGCAGATCTGCCCTTTCGGCAAGCAATGTGGACAAGTACATTTTTCTTTAAAAAAACATGAAAATACAATGACAAGCAAGTCCTAATGTCAAACTGGCTGCTTAGGTACAGTACAGTTCAAATACAGATTATTTCAGTTCATCGAAAAGCTGCACCTTAAATGTTCATTTTATTTTATATTTATTTGAGTGAATATTCATAGTTTAATAATAATTAAAAACCCAAAACTAATAGTTTATGTTTTGTGAGTACTAGTACAGTAAAGTTCAAATACAGATTATTTCAGTTCATCGAAATGCTGCACCTTAATGTTTATTTTATTATATTTTGTATTTATTTGAGTGAATACATTATTCACAGTTTAATAATAATTTAAAAAAAATATGTTGTGTTTTGTGATAATTTTTTCTGCTGTACCGAAAACGTACCGAACCGAACCGTGACCTAAAAACCGAGGTACGTACCGAACCGAAATGTTTGTGAACCGTTACACCCCTACAAGGCATAGTAACGATGTTACCTTCGTTATATTTCCTCCTCCCTCTCCCGAAGGAGAACAGTGTCTCATTCCTGCGACACTCTGGACAGAAAGTCCGCCACTATATTGGTCTTCCCTGACCTGTAGCGAACGGTGAAGTCATACGGCTGCAGTGCCAGGTACCATCCAGTGATGCACATATTTGCATCTCTCATGCGATGCAACCACCGTAGAGCTCTGTGATCTGTTTCCAAAACGAAGTGCCGCCCCAGCAGATAATATCGGAGGGAGTCAATGGCCCACTTCATTGCCAAACACTCCTTTTCAACCATGGAGTATCTAGTCTCTCTATCCAGCAGCTTGCGACTCAGGAAAACAACAGGTCTCCAGTCTCCCTCCTGCTCCTGCAGCAGCACTGCCCCTAGGCCCACTCCAGAAGCGTCGGTTTGCAGGGTGAAGGGCTCCAAAGTCTGGAGTGTGAAGGACAGAGTTAGCGCAGACTGCATCTTTCAAGTCTCTAAAAGCTTTGTCACACTCATTGGTCCAATTCAGTTTGTTGGGAGCAGAGGCTTTGGTCAAGTCATTCAACACAACCGCCCTGTCTGCAAAATGAGGAACAAACTTACGGTACCAACCGACCAACCCCAGAAACCCTCTCATCTTCTTCTTGGTAGTGGGCACAGGGAACGACTGTATGGCCTCGACTTTCCCCAGCTGTCGCTTAATCTTCCCAAATCCGATGATGTAGCCCAGATACTTCACTTCTCTTTGAGCGATAGCACACTTGTTTGGGTTGATTGTCAGACCAGCTGCTCTGATCCGCTGCAAGACGTGTTGTAGATGGAACCTGTGCTCATCCCAGGATTGGCTGAATATAACCACATCATCCAAATATGCAGCAGAGAAGTCAGAGACATCCCTCAATACATGGTCCATCAGTCTTTGGAATGTTGCCGGCGCCCCTTGGAGACCAAATGGCATGACTCTGAACTGATACATACCAAATGGGGTCCTAAAAGCTGTCAACTCCTTAGCTTCAGGTGCCAATGCTAACTGCCAGTAGCCTTTGCTTAGGTCCAACGTGGTGATGTACTGAGCTTTGCCAACCCTTTCCAACAGATCGTCAATTCGAGGCATTGGGTATGGATCGAAATTAGACACTGCATTCAGGTACCTGAAGTCAATGCAAAATCGAAGTGATCCATCTTTCTTCGGAACCAGTACAATTGGGCTGCACCACTCACTGCAGGAGACCTCGATTATCCCCAGTTCCAGCATAATCTTTATTTCCTTTTGTAGAACAGGAATAAGCCGTTCAGGAATCCTGTAGCTCTTCTGCCGAACTGGAGCATTTCCTGTTAGACGGATCCTGTGCTGGACCAGTGAGGTAAAACCTGGTGTCTCTTTAAAAAGATCCGGGTCAAGGAGTGGCTTTACTCCTTCCTGCTGGGTGGGAGATAGATGAGACAGGTCCAACGTCAAGGGCTCTGCTGTTGCAGTGGTGGCAGGAAAGAACTTCTCATTTGCTTCCTCATCCTGGACAGCACATACCAACAACTGGCACATAGGCTCTTGACGAACCTGGAACTCCTTGAGCAGATTGACATGGAAAGTCTGATATTTCTTTACTCTTTCTGGCATATATACTTCATATGTGACCTTACCAACAACCCTGGTAATTTCATAAGGTCCATGCCATTTTGTCAGCAGCTTACTGTCACACGTTGGCAACAATAACAGTACCCTCTGTCCTGGATTGAAAACCCTCTCCCTGGCCTTCCGATCATACCAGGTTTTCTGTTGTTGCTGTGCCGACTCCATATTGTCATGTGCCAGTGCTGTCATCTCCTCAAGTCTCTTCCTCATTTTGATCACGTATGAGACAACATTTTCTCCTCCTGGCTGTGGACTCTCCCAGTGGTCTTTAAGAAGATCCAAGGGTCCTCTCACTTGATGGCCATACAAGAGCTCGAAAGGTGAAAAACCTGTTGACACTTGTGGAACTTCCCGATAGGCAAACAACAGGTACGGAAGCCATTGGTCCCAATCAGCCCCTGTGTTGGAGACAAACTTGCGTAGCATGCCTTTGAGAGTCTGATTGTAGCGCTCTACTAACCCGTCTGTCTGGGGGTGATAAGGGGTGGTATTAATGCCCTTCACACCTAAGACTTGGTAAAACTGCTTCAAAAACTTGGACAAGAAATGTGTCCCACAGTCTGTAAGGATCTCTCTAGGTATGCCTACTCTGGAGAACAGATGAACAAGACAATTTGCTACCTGCTTGGCTTTGATGGATCTGAGAGGGAAGGCTTCTGGATAGCGGGTGGCATACTCACATACAACAAGAATGTAACGGTGTCCTGAGAAGCTTTTCTCTAAAGGTCCTACTATGTCCATGGCTATCCTCTCAAAAGGTGTGTCTATTATAGGCAATGGCTGAAGTTGTGCACAGGCTAATGAGGTAAGTTGACAGGTTTCACAAGACCTACACAACTGAGAGACTTGCGTATACATCCCTAGCCAACCAAACCTACTTCCAATCCTGTGCAAAGTCTTTTGGAAAGCCATATGACCTGCCCATGGAATTGAATGGCCTAACTCCATCACTCTGGTTCTGAATAGCTTTGGCAGAGCTAAAACCTCAGTATTTCCCTTGCGCTGATAGAGGATGCCCTGCTTAACTATGTAGGTGGCCTCCTCCAGATAGCTATGGTTGTCTTGCTTAACCCCCTCAACCTCTGTTACTTTCCCAAACCAATGCGTCAGTGTGGCATCCAGTTTCTGTACTGCCCCTATATCTGGGGGAAAGTCGAAGTCTAGCAGATCTGGTAATTCTGAAGGTTCCTGTGACCCTTTCTCCAGAGTACCCCTCAGTTTTTCCCTTCTTCTCTGCGCTCTAGTCTTGGGCGGTTTACCTGGACTTGTCTCCCAGTTCACCCCATAAAAAGGCATCTCAGCGAGTTTCTGCGCTCTAGTGGTAACATTACAAGGCTTGACTGGCTGTAGGACTGGTTTCACCTCACCTTGGCTAAGTGGCTCCCTGACCGTTGCCCCAAGGCTCTCAACCTCACATCTTTCCCTGTCAGACTTGCAACCTGGCTTGTGCACTAGGTCATAACGTGTAGGGAGATCATTACCAAGAATGACTGGGTATGGCAATGTTGGGGCTAATGCTACAGGCAACATAAAGGTTTGGCCTCCTACAGTTAGAGAGACCTCTGCTGTGGGGTAAACATGTTGATCACCATGAATGCAACTTTTGGTTGAAGTATCCTGACTCCACTTTTCCCTAGGGACCAAACTGGACAAAACAACTGACTGAAAACATGCTGTATCCAGCAAAGCTTCTACCCGCTGCCCATCCCGCCACTTGGTTCGTCCCGGAACCTTCTTTAGTCAGTGTTTGTTTCCCCCCGAGGACCTTTTGGCCAAACACACTGGAGCGGACACAGGACGAAACAGCATGGGTAAGCGATGGACGTAACCTTTACACAGTGTTCACTTCTACAATGAATGCAACGTAATGTCATGACATATACACACTAAAACAGGACATATGCACACAATGATTAATCTCATCCGCTGTCAATCTTACACAATCATAAACACTCTCGGCGCTCTCGCTATAACTCCCCTTTCTTTTCAGGTGGAGCCGAGCACCGACCAGCATCTGTCAGACGACATTCCAAATAATACGGTTTAATCATTTAACAACTACTACATCAATAAATAGTATAGATTATATAAAAATGTGCAAATAGGCCATGTCAAACTGTACTGTGCAAATCATGCTAATAAAGTGCAAACTGTTCACTAAAGTGCTGAGAGACATTATTACTGTGCAAAAGGAAGTCGTAATATAAAGTGCAAACCCACATGTGCAATATTACAAGGCCCCCAAAGCCGTCAGTCCATAGTAACGAAGTTACCTTCGTTACAATGCCCACCATCATTCCACTTCACACGCCTAATCCCATATCCACATCCACCATTTAGATGTCCCATATAAGGTCATTGAAAGGTCACACACAGTATTAGTCCTAAGGTCATACATTTTGAGGTTTGTGTTTTATGAGGATGTTAAAGTTATCCTGAATAGGAACTTGTGATTTCAAATACGTGTCGGGAGAAACTTTTGTGGTCGGGGAGCGTGTGGCACCCATGAGATGTGTGACCACATTAAGGTGATATGTATTATTATTGAGAGCTGCTGCGAAAGCCCTGTCACCCCAGGCCCGGAGCTTTGTTCTGATGGGCTGCAGTAGGTGAGCGTCAGCAGACCTGAGGCGAGGGTGGGGGTGTGTGGTTGGATGAACGACACATCCAGTATAATGACACATTTAACAATTAACCATAGAGAGCATTTCAAGCATTAATACAGTTACACAATAAGAAGAACACATGGGGGTAGTTACTTTACTGCACTGCAATAATACTGAAATAAATATGTTTACAAACATGTGGTTTTGTAGCACATTAAGCTTTAAATGATCTATGATTATTTGTTCATTCATTTATCTTTTCTCTTTAATGGAGCAACTGTTCTGAAATAAACCTTGTACCCTGTACTTGTACTCCCTGAGTATCGATGGCTGTGCGTTTGTACTAGGGATGCCCTCGACTAAAGATTGTTTTAGTCGACCAATAGTCGTCAATTAAGGCGATTAGTCGACTAATCGCCGCACGTTTATTATTATAAATATATATTATTATTATTTTTTTTTTTTTTTACCCAAAATGGTTTCAGTCTCAAAGGCTGATAAAGAGTGATATTATAACAGCATGGTACATTGTGCTTCACATACAATATATATATATATATATATATTTTTTTAATTTATTCTACTAAAATCATACAAAAACAAAAACGTATAATTCATACACACAAATGAACAAAATTAGTAGAAGCGGGAGGGCTGAAGCATAGCTTATGGGGAGTAGCCCTCCCGTGCATCATCATTAGCATCAATATAGTAATGGCACATATTTCGTCAAAAACGTATAGAAATTAATATACAATAAACCTTTGAAATATACAATTAAATGTAGCGCATGGGAGTCACAGCGCACGGACGCAGCGGTCCGCCCGTCAGTGGTGTAAACAGCAGAAGCTCCGGTTAGGATTCTTATTGTGTGTTTGAACAAGCAGCGAGGACACACATGGAACTTTAGTTTTAGTTTCTATTATTCATATCTGACAAAGTAACAGACGTTAACACAGAGCTTAATTAATCCTTAATTAAACACGGAGCTTAATTATCCCGACGACAATTGTCGTCGGGATAATTAAGCTCCGTGTTTTGTTATGAAGCCGGCATTCAGGAAACTGCACTATGATGGTGTGGATATGGACGAGACTTTTTGCCGTCGTAGTTTGCTCGTCCTTTTTTCTCGCTCAGAAAGATCCACACTTTAGATTTCACACCCGACCAAATTAACTTAATGACCAGGCTCTGCTCTGAATGAAGTCTGAGGGGGTTTCCAGCTGAGCACATGCAGCGCACGGATGGAGCTTCTTTTTTTTTGGTTACATTTTTTTTTAATATATATATAATTGTTGTACACTTGTGATGTACTTGTACTCCCTGAGTATCGATGGCTGTGTGTTTGTACACTTGTGATGTACTTGTACTCCCTGAGTATCGATGGCTGTGTGTTTGTACACATGTGATGTACTTGTACTCCCTGAGTATTGATGGCTGTGTGTTTGTACACTCGTGATGTACTTGTACTCCCTGAGTATCGATGGCTGTGTGTTTGTACACTTGTGATGTACTTGTACTCCCTGAGTATCGATGGCTGTATGTTTGTACACTTACAGTATGATGTATTTGTACTCCCCGATTATCGATGGCTGTGTGCAGCAAAGGTTTCCTGACATTTCTGCGTTAATGAAACACGGAGCCTGGAGATGATAATCAGACGAGGAAAAGGGCACGAGCAGCTTTCTCCTGCGTCATCCTTAAATCACCTTCCTGATCTCAGGTCAGTCCAACAAACAGTGTCTAAAAGAAGGAGAGACAGAGGCCTGACCTCTGACCTCTGATAGGAAGTGAACCTACAGGTGGAGAGATGTGCACTCCTTAGTCCTCCTGAGGAGCTGCTACAGAGACACAGACTCATCATTTCCAGAAACTCCTGTCCATGATCCGACGGCCCCCCGAGGTTAATTTAGCCTCCTGCTGTGAGTCACAGTCTGACCCTTGACCTCTGTACAACAACACACAGGACGCCATCGACATGTTAATATTAACCTCACAGACGCGTCATCGATCACAGCCAAACACGTCGGCAAGTTTATCTGATGTCTGAATACATGAATACTATCTGACAGCAGCAGGAGCTATAAATACGGGGGCAGAGCCAGCATCAGAGAGGAGGCTACGAAGAGGAAGACACCGTTTCATCAACGAAGAAAGAGTCCTAGGAGCTGCACATAGCCACCACAGAAGAAAACATACTTGCGATCTTCTGGAGGACCTTCGTCATCTCTGTGAGTGACTTCACGTGTCCCTGTTCCGTAGTTAGAGCTTTGAGAAGTTCAGGGGTAGAAAACCATGCTCTGTGTTTTGCTCAGTTCCTGGAGATGGAGAGTGTTCGTGCGGCCGTCTACCTGTCCGTCTGTCTGTCCCTGCTGACCTCCCTGTGTCAGGGTCAAAGGTCACCGGAGATGCTCTTCGGACTCACAGACAAAGAGCTGGTGAGGCATCTGTCTGCGTACAGGATCTCCGCAGCGTATTTACATGCTTCTATTCTGAAAGAAACTAGCCATGTTGCTTTTTAAATGTTTAAATGATTAAAGAGAATGACTGTTAAGGTGGTAAAATGGTGATTTGAAGAACCTGCTCAAATATAATGTAATGAAAGATAAATATTAATACATGAACCTGGTTAAAGATTATTAGTCAAATATGTGTTGAACTTATTAAAATGGATTAATGTAATAAGGTTATAAAATGTTGGTTGAAACATGGTTAAATTAGAAATAACAAATGTAGTATATGTCGTAAAATCATACCTAATTAAGGTTGTAAGATTGTTGTATAAAAATGTTTTACGGGAAAATCTAAATGGAACTAATGAGGGTTCAAATGTTTTCAAATGTGTGGTTATTAATGTGGTAAATGATTATCTTATTCTGAAAATAACTTTTCATTTCTAATGTTTAGTGAAGTCATGTTGGAAAATGTTTTTCTAAATCTATAAAATATTATAATTATTAAAAACTATTAGGTGGTAAAATACGCATTTGAAAGGAATAAGAAGATGAACCTTTATTAATCCCCGAGGGGACATTCAGTTGTACAAAGCAGCAACAGGGTAAGTGTGAAAAAACAGGACAGCAAAGATTCACACAGATTAATAAAATCTAAAATAAATAAAATCAAGAAAAAATTAAACTGATAATAATAATAAAAAACTATAACATAGGAGATGAGTAAAAATAAGAGTAAAATAACTGTCAGCATGTACATATTTGGTCATCTAAGTTATAAAGTAATGTGAAAAGTGAAAATGGACATCTGTACACATAGTGACATATCTATCTACCTTTTTGGTCTACTACTAATAATATGTTAGCATGGGTTGTGGAAACAGTGTATATTTATGTCCAGTGATAAACTAACAAAGATAAACAATAATGAAGCTAAACATATATATTTTTAAATACTTACTGTATACATGATCTTAAATTAAGACAGATCAATCGTACTACTGTAGAGTTTTAAAATCAGTAAATAATGTTAATGTTGGTTAAAATATGGTTTAATTTGAAATAATAAACAAGGTAAATGTTGGAAAATTGCAGATAAATACATTTGCAAGATCATCATATTAAAATGATGTGTTTTATCTTCATCTGCTTATCATACTTAATAATATAAGTGAAATCTTATTCTAGTCATAGTATAATCTATCTATCTTTGAAAGAGCAGAACGGTGGTGGTGGCGAAGTCGATAGGGACTTGGCTTGGGAACTGGAAGGTCACCAATTCAAGTCCCCGAAAGACCAAGTGCTACCGAGGTGTCCCTGAGCAAGGCAACGTTCCCCACATTGCTCCCCGGGCGCCGTTCAAAATGGCAGCACACTGCTCCTAACACTAGGATGGGTCAAATGCAGAGAAATAATTTCCCCATGAGGGATTAATAAAAATTCATCTTAATCTTAAATACTGCCGTTTGTCAGAATATATTCTGCATACTTTACACACAACATGAGTTAATGTTAACAAATATAGAGTACAAATAAATTATATTGTTTTAGTAAGACTCAATAATTAGTGTGTGTGTGTGTGTGTGTGTGTGTGTGTGTGTGTGTGTGTGTGTGTGTGTGTGTGTGTGTGTGTGTGTGTGTGTGTGTGTGTGTGTGTGTGTGTGTGTGTGTGTGTGTGTGCAGGCTGTTCTCCTGGATCAGGCTGACAGCAGTGTGTCTCTCTCCGTGGAGAAGAAGGCCAGCGTCATCCCCCGGGTAACACCTGGGGCCTGTACTACGAACCTGGTTCAACCTAACCTGATATGTTTGAGTTAGCCGGTTGGCCTAATCCAAAACATACGCTCTCTCGCTAAACTGTACTACGACGCTGGTTATCAAGTAGATCTGGTATCTGGAGCATTCGACCAATCACAAACATGGAGAAGCGCACTGACAGCGCAGCGTCATACTTCCTGAATGAAAAGTCAACTATAATATTAATTAAATATGAAGAAGTTAAACTTTAAACATCCATGACTTAAACACTTTATCAGGATCAAAGCCTCAGAGCTGCACCTGCAAGGTGAACACAGCTGGGAACAGAACAAGTGTTTGAATGCGTACATTAACAGGTTTATGATCACTGCCCGTCTAAAACACGATCTGACTTTAATTACATTTGACTCGAGTGTTTCCTCAACTTAATGTGTTGCTTAAAATAATACTTCTGCATCCAGTCTGTGACGCTGTGAGTGTTGCATGGCCAGATACGGCTCAGCTGACTCAGATAAGAACATATGATACATTATGAAGTGATATGCCGCAGACTGTACTTAATGTACTCTGATCCGGTTACTTATGTTGTGGCAGATATTTAAGTAAGCTTTCTTAACGCTAATGTTATAATAGTCAGATTGCTCTGAAGATGGAGGTGATATTACATTCATGTTTACGTTCACACAGTCGGTGATTTTTGCCGACCGTCTTTCCTGCGACGGCAGCTTTTCTGTATTTCCTTTCTCCTGTAATATGACTTGATCGCTTTAAACTCTGCACACTGAGCTCTGATTGGTCAGCAGGCGGTGCTTTCACTGAGTTGAGCTCTTAGCCTGCAACCTAACCTGCTCCGGGGCAGGTTAGCCGCTCAGCATAAGTTACCATGGAGATCTAGCCTGCTAAGAAGAGAACCAGCGTCGCAGGACCGGAAACCTATGGGTGGAGATAAAACAAATACACGTGTGATGTTGTACTTTAGAAATCCATACAAACTTGTGAGGATTCAGAGGGTTTTAAACTTCATTATATCATGATTTCTGAGTTACTGGCCCGAAGTCCTGGCAGGAGTCTGTCTCTTAGCTAAAGAACAAAGCTGTGATCGTCCTCTGTGATCGCCCTCTGATCGCCCTCTGTGATCGCCCTCTGATCGCCCTCTGATCGCCCTCTGTGATCGCCCTCTGTGATCGCCCTCTGTGATCGCTTTCGTGCCCCCCTGTGGGGTGCCACAGGTTAGTGTCCCTCTTCCTCAGAGGGGGCTTTATGGCAGCATCCCCCTAGCACCCCGGCTTGGGACCTGCCCCTACTGCCGGATGCCCTATCATCTCCTCCCTTCGAGCCCCTGGCCCAGGTGGGGCTTAAGTGGCTGTCCACAAAGGCACCATTTGTGCTTGCCATAGCCTCAGGGAAGCGAGTTGGGGAGTTGCATGTCCTCTCCATAAACGATACTTACCCGAGGTGGGACTCTCAGGTGTTGCCCTTTGGGCAAATGTGGCATTCCTGCCCAAGGTGCTTCCAAACCCACTTCAATCAGCCTGTCCAGCTGGCACGCTTTGACATTCAGGAGAACGGCACGTCGGAGTTTCTGTGCCCTGTGGGTGCCCTAAGGGCGTATATTGAGGCTACTGCCTGTACCAAGCGGCAGCTCTCGGGTCTTCATAGGCCTGTGCCCACTCCCAGCAGGCCCAGGGGCCCCTCTAGCAGCCACACTCAGCCACCAGCTTACAGTGGTGGTCTGCGCAGGTCCCAGCGGCTCACTCATCCGCCTCCCGGGGGCTTTCGTGCCCCCTGTCGCCAGCCTTCTAGGCGGACTCGTGCCTCAGAGACTTACCGTCGCGCTCCAAGGAGCAGCTCTTTGTTTGCCATGGCGGCACAAAAAGAGGTTGGGCCCTCTAAATAGCGGCTGCCCCACTGGCTCGTCAATACCATCTCACATGCCTATGGGCCCAGTGGCCACCCCCTGCCATCAGGGCTGAGATGCCACTCTACAATGGGCATCTCAACATCTTGGGCTGCCCTGAGAGGGGTGCCCCTGAACACCATCTGCGCCGCGGCGTCGTGGGCATCGTTTGGCACATTCTCCAGGTTTTATCGGGTCAATGTCGCCACTCCGCATCCTTTGGGCGTGGTCCTTTTGCCGAGCTCCGCTGCTCCCAGTAGTGAGCAAGGGCTTGGATTCTTCATGACATGGTTGGTATAAGTCATCCAGTGCTAAAGCACCGCCTCTGGCGGTCAGTAGGGACGAAATAGAATGATAGTTACGTCTGTAACTACGGTTCTATGAGTCCCGGATGACTGCCAGAGTATCCTGTCACTCAGAATTCTTGTGTGCTCGCGAGAAGATTCTGGGTGCCGATCCTCTGACGACACCGGCATATATAGCCGGTGTCACATGGGTCACAGGTGACTTTGCTGTTATTTGTACTCAAGCTGCGCATGTGCGTGATGGACATATCCAGTGCTAAAGCACCGCCTCTGACGGTCATCCGGGACTCGTAGAACCGTAGTTACAGACGTAACTATCTTTCTTCCCAACCTAGTCTAAAAAAAAAAGTGTAATAACTACGTTGGTCCACAATGTAGGATGTAGTATTTCTACAAAAACGCCTCTGAAATTGTAAGATCCCTACGTTTTTTTTCACCATTCATTCCAATGGCTGGCGTCTATGTCACGTGATCTTCACATTTCTCCCTGCAGAAAAAAAAAAAAAACATGGCCGAAATTTTATTCTCGGTGTAAAATGCCTATTTTAAAGTTAGTTTGGCCATTAAAATGCCTTTTGATGTCATTTGCGCGAAATATGAGTTGTTATTTCAGATTATGTGTGCAGTGGATGTACATGATCTTTAGTTTAACGGCATTGTAATACACGGTTCGGCTGCATTACATATTACATATCTGCCGTAGTTCTCTATGTATAGAGCCCTGATGAGAAGACTTCTAGACAAACATGAGGAACTGCCGCCAACACTGAAAACGTGACGTGGATCATAAATATATCAGCAATTAAACAACATCTTACATTTATTTTCACACAATACGTCTCCTTGCAGTATCAACACTAATTCGGCTGACTTTTATATTTGATCCAATTGGTAGATAGGCTGTATTTACAACATAAAGGTGCACAGCTGATATAAAGGGACACCTAGTGGTTAAAGCATGTTATTGAATTTCATTATTTCTATTATTAGATATTAATAGGATCCCTATAAAGTATATTTATTACTCGTTATTCTCTACTAATACTTAATTAAAGACTGTATATAATGACTATTTTGCACATCCCTTTCAAGATTTCAAGATTTTCTAAGGTTTATTGACATATCATATACACAAACGGTGTAGTTATGCAATGAATGAAAAACTTTGTGTATACATCCAGCTATGTTGAAGCACTTATTTTAACTGATATTATACATATGTATTATATTATTATATAAGATGTATGTAGATAGTATAAGAAATGTGCAGAATATGACAGTTTAATGGTGGAGGTATACACACATATTGATAGATGTCTTGTAATGCACTGTTGAGGAACCTGCGACCAAAGTTTTTCATCTCCGGCCTTGTCAGGTATTGAACAATCAATAAATAAAGAACACAGAATTATTAAATATAAAACACAGAATTTGTGTGATTATACTAAATGATTTACAAATAAATACCACTGCATATTTACAACTGTTACACATGCAAATGTTTCCAACTTGGGATCAATAAAGTATATCTTATCTTAAGATGATCAATGGCTTCTGCCATATTTGCAAAATGTGCCTCTGAACCTTGACAAGTACATGTTTCAGGCTTATCAATGAACAACAGGAGGGGTCACAGACATAAGACCAGCTGTTAAATAAAGCTTTTCTGACCTTAGCTGGCATGTGGGTATATATATTAATGCTGCCCATTATGGGCACAAGCAATTTTCACCCATTTATTAATTATATGTTTTACATTTGAGTGTTTCCTATCCCCTAAACCTCCAGGGATGTACACAGTTTAATACTGGCAACTTCTTATTATGGGAAATAAGAAAACGTCTTTTAAAACTACAACTCCCAGTAGAGACGTGCCATAGAACATGTTGCGAAACACAATAGCCAGCATGTGTAGTTCTGGGGACACGGTGGACCCGTTCAAATCCAGTTTTGGACAGTCTGCTGTGGTTCCATCCCATTTCAAGTGCTGATCGACGCTCGGCGTAACCCTCGGAGCACACTCTCCAATCACAGAGCTTGAGGACTATCATGGGGTTTGTCAAGCGAAGCGGAGAGAATACTTACTTCCGGATGTAATATTCTCTAAAGCAAATGAGCTGCTCCGACCCTCGGTCATGACGGACTCCAACTTGTGTTTATTAATCAAACAAATAAATAAACACAAGGATAATTATGTGTTATTGTTGAGTAAATGGAGAATTGCACAGGGGAAAATAACGTATCTATGCCACAATTTTAGATGCGGATTTTGTTAAACTAATATGTTTGCGCTGTGGACCAACACTATACATTGACGGGGAAGAGAATAGCAATAAAGATAACACCATTAAACAGTTACACAAGCATTTCCACATGCATTTCCAAACATTTGGACTACCTATGTTGCAAATGTATTAACTTTTCAATTTACACACGGCATCTATTGCACGTCTGTCCGTCCTGGGAGAGGGATCCCTCTTCTGTTGCTCTCCCTGAGGTTTCTGCCATTTTCCCCTTTAAACTGGGTTTTCTTCGGAAGTTTTTCCTTGTACGATGTGAGGGTCTAAGGACAGAGGGTCTGAGGACAGAGGGTCTAAGGACAGAGGGTGTCGTATTGTCATACTGATATTCTGTACACACTGTGAAGACCACTGAGACAAATGTAACATTTGTGATATTGGGCTATATAAATAAACATTGATTGATTGACACAACATAACAGAAATAATATCGATAGCAGCGTCCCTAGCAACCACCTTGGTAACAATGAAAACGTTGTATAGACACAATTTCCTGAAGTAATCTTCGTAATAACTAGCAAACTAAAGATCATGTGCATCCACCGCACATATAATCTGAAATAACAACTCATATTTCTCGCATCTTGTGGCAGAACTTCAGTGTTAGTATTATTAGATCTCAGTGCTGCGTTTGACACTGTTGACCACAGCATATTACTAGACCGACTGGAAAACTGGGTGGGACTTTCGGAAACAGTTCTAAATTGGTTTGAATCCTACTTAAAGGATAGAAACAACTTTGTTTCTATAGGTAAATACACATCTGAGTTGACAAATATGACATGTGGGGTTCCTCAAGGCTCCATCTTGGGGCCTCTTCTCTTTAACATCTACATGCTACCACTGGCTCAGATAATGAAGAACAACAACATAAGTTACCATAGCTATGCAGATGACACACACATGTACGTAACAATTTCACCAGGAGACTATGCTCCAATTCAAACACTGAGTAAGTGCATTGAACAAATCAATGACTGGATGTGTCAGAACTTTCTCCAATTAAACAAAGAAAAAACTGAGGTAATGGTTTTTGGAGCCAAGGCAGAACGTTTAAAAGTTAGCGCTGAGCTTCAGTCTGGCAATGTTCAAAACAACAGATAAAGCCAGAAATCTAGGTGTAGTCATGGACTCTGACCTGAGTTTCAACAGTCACATTAAAACAGTTACTAAATCAGCCTACTATCACCTAAAGAACATATCTAGGATTAAAAGACTAATGTCACAGCAGGATTTGGAAAAACTTGTCCATGCCTTTATCTTCAGTAGACTCGACTACTGCAATGGTGTCTTCACAGGTCTCACTAAAAAATCTATTAGAAAGCTGCAGCTGATTCAGAACGCTCGAGTCCTCACTAACACTAAGAAAGTGGATCACATCACTCCTGTTCTGAAGTCTTTACACTGGCTTCCTGTGTGTCAAAGAATAGATTTCAAAATATTGCTGCTGGTTTATAAAGCACTGAATGGTTTAGGCCCAAAATACATTACTGACCTCCTGCTAAATTATGAACCATCCAGATCTCTCAGGTCTTCAGGGACTGGTCAGCTTTCTGTCCCCAGAGTCAGAACTAAACATGGTAAAGCAGCGTTCAGTTATTATGCTCCAAATATCTGGAACAAACTCCCAAAAATCTGCAGGTCCGCTGCAACTCTTACTACTTTTAAATCCAGGCTGAAGACTTTTCTTTTTGTCGCTGCTTTTAATTGAACTATTCATATTTTAGACTGCACTGTAACTTTTATCCATGTATTTTTCCTTTTAATGTTTATTTTATTAGCTTTTCTTTTCATTTTTTGTAAAGCACTTTGAATTGCCTTGCGTTAAAAATTTTAAGGCGAGACATGGCAGGCAAAAACATCGTTTTTCAAGTACTGGTCAATTTTGAGATGTTGTGCTATTTTGATTGTAACATGTTTTCTTTCAGGCACACTCAGCCACCAGCGTATGGTGGTGGTTCGCGGCGGCCCACTCAACTGCCTCCCAGTGGCTTTCGGGCCCCCGATCGCCGGCCTTCTAGGCAGCCTCTTACCCCAGCGCCTTACCGGCGCCCCCCAAGGGGCTCCAGAGGCCGGGGTGCGAGGCCCTGAAGCCCCGGGGCCGGCCGTCGGCTGCTTCTCCCAGCAGCAGCTCAGTTACTGGGCTGCCTGTACTTCCGACCCCTGGGTAGTTTCCATCCTAACCCGGGGATACGAATTGCAGTTCCGACGCCGGCCCCTAGCCTTCAACCGGGTCAGAATGACAGTTGTCAGCGACCCGTCGAAGGCCTTAGCTCTGGCCCAAGAGTTATTCGTCCTCTTGGCCAAGGGCGCAATCGAGCCGGTTGACCCTCTGTTTCAGACCGAGGGGTTCTACTCGGCGTACTTTTTTGTAACCAAGAAAGTCGGCGGATTCCGTCCAGTGCTGGACCTCAGGGGACTCAACAGATTCCTCAAGGTGCTGCCCTTTCATATGCTGACCACAACAGACACCCTTCGTGTTGTCACACAGGGGGAGTGGTTTGCAACCGTGGACTTGAGGGACGCCTACTTCCACGTGCCGATTGCACCCCATCACCGGAAGTTCCTGAGGTTCGCCATTCAGGGCCAACACTATCAGTTCCGGGTGCTTCCCTTTGGTCTCTCCCTCTCTCCAAGAGTGTTCACCAGGGTCGTGGCGGCAGCTCTCGCACCCCTGCAAAAGCAGGGCGTAAAGGTCCTGACGTATCTAGACGACTGGCTGGTCGGCGCGCCATCCCGGCCTCAAGTGACCCAGGATACGGCGCGCCTCTTGTCTCACGTAGCCCGGTTGGGCCTGAAAGTGAACATCGAGAAGAGTTGTATGGACCATGCCCAACAGGTTATTTACCTTGGGATGGTCCTAGACTTGGTCGCCATGAGGGCCTATCTGACACCTCGTTGTGTGGACGACATTTCCCACCTTCTTCCCACCTTCAGGCTGGGCAAGATGGTGCCTTACATCCAGTTCCTCAGGCTCCTGGGCACACTGTCGGCTGCCTCAGCCGTTGTGCCCTTAGGCCTGCTGTCTTTGCGCCCCATACAGATGTGGCTGAACAGCCTCCACTTGGATGCCAAGTGGCACAGGCACAGGAGAGTCAGGGTGTCACAGCTGTGCCTCTGCTCTCTGTCATGCTGGGGGGACAGGGCCTATCTTCTGATAGGTGCGCCCATGGGCGTCGTCCCATCCCGCCGGGAGCCTGTCACTGTGGATGCATGTCTCTCTGGGTGGGGTGCAGTGTGGCAGGGCAGAACTGCTCAGGGTCAGTGGTCCACCCAGGAGGGGGCGCACCATATCAATGTGCTAGAGCTTCGGGCTGTGCTGCTCGCACTCAAGCACTTTCTACCCCAACTGGCGGGCAGGCATGTGCTTGTTCGTTCGGACAAGATGTCCGCCGTTGCCCATATCAACCACCAAGGGGGCACCAGGTCCGTGCAGCTGCTCCAGCTTTCACAGAACCTCTTGTCTTGGGCGTCTCCCCGCTTGACCAGTCTGCGGGCAGCCTTTTTACCAGGAGACCGAAATCAGGTTGCGGATTTCCTCTCTCGGCACAAACCCCCATCAGGGGAGTGGAGGCTTCATCCAGAGGTGGTGGAGACAATTTGGAGCCTTTTTGGCAAGGCCAACGTGGACCTTTTCGCCTCGGAAGAATCGAGGCACTGCCCCCTCTGTTTCTCCTGGTCGGAGGTGACCAGCCCGATGGGGCAGGATGCTCTGGCGCACGACTGGCCAGACAGTCTCCTATATGCCTTCCCGCCACTGCCTCTGATATTGCAGACGCTTTACAGGGTTCTTACTCAGGGGCACAGGCTCCTTCTAGTCGCCCCCTGCTGGCCGGGGATAGTCTGGTTCCCACTGCTGCGCAGTGTCTGCTGCAGCCCACCATGGCGTCTCCCCGACAGGAAGGACCTTCTGTCACAGCTCGGGGGTCGGATCTGGCATCCCGACCCTCACCGCCTTCAGCTCTGGGCCTGGCCTCTGAGGGGCCAAACCCACTGTTGAGCGTTTTCACGGCATCTGTCAGGGAAACTATCCTGAAGGCCAGAGCACCATCCACTCGAGTACAGTACGAGTACACATGGAAGGTCTTCTCCCACTGGTGTTCGGGTAAGGCTGAGAATCCGGAGCGTTGCTCGGTGGCCACCATTTTAGAGTTTCTTTAGTCCCTTCTAGATAGTGGTCGTTCTCACTCCACCTTGAAGGTCTATACGGCTGCTATATCTGCCCGTCTTGTGGGAGTGGACGGCTGTCCCTGAAGGCAGCATTTCTGCTTGCCATGACCTCAGGGAAACGAGTTGAAGAGCTACATGCCCTCTCTGTGAGTGATACATGCCTGAGGTGGCACTCCGATGGCTCGGGTGTTGCCCTCTGGCCAAACGTGGCGTGCCCAAAGTGCTTCCACTAGCCCACTCCAATCGGCCTATCCAGCTGGCGCGCTTTAATGTCCCACAGGAGAACGGCACAACTGAGTTGCTGTGCCCTGTGCGTGCCCTAGAGGTGTATATTGGTGCTACGCCCATATACGACAGTCAGAGCAGCTCTTCATCTGCCATGGCGGCACGAGAAGGGGCTGTGCTCTCTCCAAACAGCAGCTGTCCCACTGGGTTGTGGATACAATCACACATGTTTATGGGGCCAGTGGCCGCCCCCCGCCATCAGGGGTGAGATGTCACTCTACAAGGAGCATCTCAACGTCTTGGGCTGCCCTGAGAGGGGTGTCCCTGGAGACTATCTGCGCTGCGGCGTCGTGGGCATCGTCTGGCACATTCTCCAGGTTCTACCGGGTCAATGGCGCCACTCCCCATCCTTTGGGCGTGGTCCTGTTGCCGAGCTCCGCTGCTTCCAGCTAGGTAAGCAAGTGTTCGGATTCTTCATGACATGGTTGGTATAGTCATCCAGTGCTAAAAGCACCGCCTCTGGCGGTCATTAGGGACGAAATATAACGATAGTTACGGCTGTAACTACGGTTCTATGAGTCCCGGATGACCGCCAGAGTTTCCGGTCACTCAGAATTCTTGTGTGCTCGCGAGAAGATTCCAGGAACCGATACACTAATGACACCGGCCTATGTAGCCGTAGTCACGTGGGTCACAGGTGACTTTGTTGTTATTTGGTACTCGAACTGCGCATGCGTGCGATGGACATATCCAGTGCTAAAAGCACCGCCTCTGGCGGTCATCTGGGACCCCAGAACCGTAGTTACAGCCGTAACTATCGTTTGCATGAGAAGACGACAACAATTGTCACTTGCACGAAGCAAGGTTATACAAAAAACAAATGACCCCGAACATGAAATACCTTCACGAAGTGCGTCGATGCGCAAGCTGTCATCCAAAGAACAGGAGGGTTTAGCTAGCGCCTCACTGCAATCTTTAAAGGTCGTTTTCTCAAAATGAGTTTTTCTACTATACTCTGAGTTCGAAATTTCAACTTCAGTAGCACGTACATACACCAAACCTTCCAGTTATATTCCTATCAATATTATGAAGGCTTTTACAGAAGGGTTTGTTCAGATATCATTCATAGCCTGAATTATACAACATTGTGTATACCTAAAATCATGGCGAAAATTGATATTTTAGGGCTGTTGACAGTATTTTCTGATTTATGGAGTGATAAAAAGAGATATCCAATATCCATTATGTAAAAGCCTTAGATACCAATATCACTACAAAATGAAACAAGAATTTTGAACCTGGCTTTATCCAAAGTTCAGATTTCGATTCCTGAAATGTGTTAATGTGCATATTTAATGAGATAATGGTTCATTTACATATTTAAACGTGCTATTTCAGAAAACTTGTAATACAAAAAATAATTGCCTTATTGTAGGTAATTAACTGGAGACATTTATAGCTGATACCTTTAAGTTAAAAAATTACCCTATTCACCTGGGGTGTCTCAAAATAGGCATTGTCCACCGAGAATTAAACGAATGTCGGCCATGTTTCTTTTTTCTGCAGGGAGAAATGTGAAGATCACGTAGGGATACATTGTGGACCAATGTAGTTACTACACGTTTTTTTGTGAGACTGGGTTGTTCTTCCTGATGGCACTGGTCTCCAGTCAGTGAGTATATGAGCCTTGTGCTGATTCCCTTAGCTTTATACACCTTTTGCTCATTCATGTATCAGAGTGATCACACTTTTACTGTATTTTTTATGAATTTTTAATGTTATAATTGTTACGGTGTATGTTGGAAGCAGGACCCAAATGCAGATATAAACTGAAAAAACTCCTTTATTTCAAAACTAGGGCCACCAGGGTGGGTGGAGGGGGTCTGGAGGACGGGACTGAACTGACCGCCCAGGGGCACGGCAGAGGACCAGGAAGGGGTCTCGGGCGGACGGCCCGGGGGCAAGGCAGAGGACCAGGAAGGGGTCTCGGGCGGACGGCCCGGGGGTAAGGCAGAGTCCAAAAAGGGGGATTCGGGCGGACGGCCCGGGGGCAAGGCAGAGGACCAGGAACGGGTCTCGGGCGGACGGCCCGGGGGTAAGGTAGAAGCCGAGAAGGGGGACTCGGGCGGACGGCCCGGGGGCAAGACAAAGTCCAAGGTGGGGGTAATGGAGGGGCGAAGGCCACCGCGGCCGGGAAAGTCAGGGGGCTGGGCTCGAGGGCGAAGGCCGTGACTCTCAGGGGCCAGGGATCGAGGGTGAAGGCCGTGGCTCTCAGGGGACCGGGATTGAGGGTGAAGACTCCGGCTCTCAGAGGGCCGGGCTCGAGGGCGAAGACCGGACAGCTCCGGAGGCCGGGCAGGAACCGGAGGCCGGGCAGGAAAGCGCTGATGGGACAGCTCCGGAGACCGGGCAGGACCCGGTGTCGGCCGGACAGAAACCGGAGCCGGTCGGACAGGCTTCGGCAGGATCTCCCACGGAAGTGGACCAGGAGTTGGCAGGAACCCCGGCGAGACAGGTGATGGACATGGGGCTGGCAGGGCCCCCGGTAGAACCTCCAACGGCACGGGATATAGGGTTGGCAGGACCCCCGGCAGGGGAGTAGACGGCGGGACCTCCAACGACACAGAACACAGGGTTGGCAGGACCCCCGGCAGAAGAGTAGTCTGCGGGACCTCCAACGGGACAGGACCTAGGGTTGGCAGGACCCCCGGCAGGGGAGTGGACGGCGGGACCTCCAACAGGACAGGACATGGAGATGGCAGGACCCCCGGCAGGAGAGTAGACGGCGGGACCTCCAACGGGACAGGACAAAGGGTTGGCAGGACCCCCGGCAGGAGAGTAGTCGGCGGGGCCTCCAACGGGACAGACATACGATTGGCAGGACCTCCGGCAGAGGAGTAGTCGACGGAGCCCCCAACGGGACAGGACCCGGAGTAGGGACCCGAGAGGAGACTCGAGAGGAGACTCGAGAGGGGAACCAAGGGGGAACTCGAGAGGGGACTCGAGAGGGGACTCGAGAGGGGACTCGAGAGGGGACTAGAGGAGGGACTAGAGGAGGGACTAGAGAAGGGAACTAGAGAGGGGACTCGAGAGGGGACTCGAGAGGGGACTCGAGAGGGGAACTAGAGAGGGGACTAGAGGAGGGACTAGAGTAGGGAACTAGAGAGGGGACTCGCGAGGGGAACTAGAGGAGGGACGAGAGGAGGGACTAAAGGAGGGACTAAAGGAGGGACTAGAGTAGGGACTAAAGGAGGGACTAGAGGAGGGACTAGAGGAGGGACTAGAGAAGGGAACTCGAGAGGGGAACTCGAGAGGGGACCTAGAGCAGGGACTAGAGCAGGGACTAGAGCAGGGACTAGAGCAGGGACTAGAGGACGGACTCCAGAGGGGACTCCAGAGGGGACTCCAGAGGGGACTCCAGAGGAAACTCCAGAGGAAACTGGAGAGGGGACTGTGGCAGCTGGGGCCGGAAACCTGGCTGTAAGGTCCGGAGCGGAAGCCTGGACCCTGGCTGTGTAAGCCAGGTAATGCGAGCTTGGCTTTGCGCCTCCTCTTAGCAGCCGCCTGTGGCATCAAAAAAGCTGAATCCACTGGGTCCATCTTTGGTCGGTTCGTAATGTTACGGTGTATGTTGGAAGCAGGACCCAAATGCAGATATAAACTGAAAAAACTCCTTTATTTCAAGGCTAGGGCTAGGGATATAAACAAAGACAAAACAGAACACTCACCGACGAACTAGTCATGACACAAGACGAACCGACATTGAACACTGGGAGACAGGGGAATTTAAACACAGGGTAACTAGACACAGGTGGGAACAATCAGGGGTGGGGCCAACACTGATGAGCACAGGAGACACACAAGGAGTGATAGGTGAAAACAATCAGACAACTAGACACACCAGGGAACTAACGACAGAAGGAAAAACACAGGGAAAAAGACCAGACAATATACCAGGAGGAAAATACCCATAACCAGACATACACAACTACAAACGTGACAAAACATGAGAATCCTGACAATAATAGTTTCCTTAAAATAGTTCTCTACCTGTGTTTTACATTTTTGTTTTACTTTACTTTTATGTGTACACCAAGTCAAATTCCTTGTACGTGTCAACCTACCTGGTAATAAACCTGTTTCTGAATCTGATTCTAATAAGATATACGATAATACATTAAATAAACATTACACATATGATCTATCTGATGAACCAGCAGAGCAGGAAACACAAAGGACATGAATGGATGAATGACTGGATGAAGGAATGAAGGAATTAATGGATGAATGAGATGTGATTGATTGACAGCTGAGGCCTGTACAACGAAGCAGGATTTCCGCTTAGCCGGCTAACTTCAGGGAGAACTCTGTCTCTGTCTCTCTCTCCTGTCCCCCTCTCTCCTCTCTCTCTCCCTATCTCCTGTCTCTCTCTCTCCTGTCCCCCTCTCTCCTCTCTCTCTCCCTATCTCCTGTCTCTCTCTCTCCTGTCTCCCCCTCTCTCCTATCTCTCTCCCTCTCTCCTGTCTCTCTCTCCTGTCTCCCTCTCCCCCTCTCTCTCTCCTGTCTCTCTCTCTCTCTCTCTCTCTCTCTCTCCTCTCTCTCTCTCTCTCTCTCTCTCTCTCCTGTCTCCCTCTCAGTGTGATGTGGGCGAGCGATGTGCGATGAGACATGGTCCCCGTATCGGTCGGCTGTGTGACTGTCTGAGAGGAACGGCCTGCAACACCTTCTTCCTGCGCTGCTACTACACACACACACACACACACACACACACACACACACACACACACACACACACACACACACACACACACACACACACACACACACACACACACACACACACACACACACACACACACACACCCACACACACACACACACCTGTCTCGCCTGTCTCTCTGCACGTCTCTGTTTCAGTTTCAGTGTCTGTCCCTCAGATTCATTTATTTTTCTTAAAATAAAGATTCTTCATTAAGCTGCTCGGCTCACATGACTCCATCATTTAAAGTACCTGCATAACAAATATACACAGTACAAGTTCCTGAAGTCAAAGTATTTGCAGTAAATGTATCTGAAGTAACATGTTACTGTATGAAGTAAAAATATACATGATTAAAGTATCTGCAGTAGAACTATACACAGTTCAATCAGGAAAGACTTGTTTTGATGTAACAATATATATTTATTGCCAATAATACACGAATGTAATGGTGTTTTGGCGATTAGACCCAAGGCCTCGACGTCTTCTAAAACAGACTGGACAGCAGCACGCCTTCTCTTGAACCTTTATTAACACCAACGCTGATGACAACAGCTGCAGCGTCAAACACGGGGAAACCAGGTGGCTCTCATAGTGAGAAATGTGTCCTAAGCATAGACTGCATATATAAATGGACGTAGGGTTCATGACGTCACCCATAGGATTCTGCAGAGTTGCAGAGAAGTCCTTAGTAGGCGGAGTCGGCCACTAACGGCTCGACAGTGACGTCAGAGTTCAACTCCCGCCTGCTCCAAATAAGGGCAAAGAGGCGGAGCCGAGGGGGGACCTGCTGCCACCGAGCTGGAAGTTCCAGAGCTAGCTGAAGCCATAGATATATATTATAAACACTAGATGGCTCATGGGAGATTTTCCAGCGTAGCTGACCGGCCGCCATCTTGCCACAGTCAACAGTTACGGCCCATCCACACTACAGCTTCGACAGCTTCACAAACGGTTTCCAACGCGTCTGTCCATTCACTTTGAATGGGATGACGTCACGTTGCCTCGCTTTTCGCCGAACTGAATTGTGGGTAGCATCGCGGTCCGTCTCCGGCGTCTCCGGAGTAGCCAGCACCAGCCAATCAAATCCCGTTTCTGAAAATCTGACAGCTCAAGCCCTAGCCAATCAAACCGCGTCTAAGCTGGGAGAGATATCCCGCCGTTCATTTCTATATTTCCAAAAAAGATGGAGGAGAAACTAACTATCGCCGTAGGAAATCACCCGGTTTTGTATGACCAGACCCTCTTCACCTACCGGGATACAAACCGGAGGAACCAGGCATGGAGGGAGGTGGCAGAGACAGTGGGTGAAACTGGTAGGTTTTCGCCTGTTTGGGTAGTTTATATATATATATATATATATATATATATTGCTCGCATAAAATCCCCGGGGTTTTTTGTTTTGTATGTCGGGGGCGGGAGATTCATGTGATTGGTTGTTGGTTGCGTTGCTCGAATAAAATCCCCAAGCTTCACACACGCCCAGCTCCAACCTTTTTTTTAAGCTGGAGTGTGGACGCTCCGTTACTCTGATTCGTGTTATGGTAGCTGTTGTAGGTGAGTGATCTGCACAACAATACTCTTAACTCGCTGAAATCTTGACTGATTTACAAACGGTTTGGTTTATTATAAACATTATTAGCATGGCTATGATACAGGATGCTTGGACATGTTGAAATTGCAGCTTTTCTTTGTGTATGTGGTTGTATTTATTAGCTGGCTAATAACAAGAGGCTGTGAGTGAGACCTAGTATTACAAACGAAATATTGGGCTACCAGTAATCTCGAACCGTCAGTTTAAAAAAGAAAAAGCGATACCGTTCCGTTAAATATCAATAATTTCGAACATCGCGGGGAAATTCCTTCGACTCATTTTGAAGTTTTGGGGGAAGCCGGAAGTGACGTCAATGCGGGAACGCTTTGAGAGCCAAACACGGACAAAGTGTGTTGTCATGCGTAGAAATGGTGAATTACTGAGTTTAGGCACGTTAATAACGTTGTAATGAAGTTGACTACAGTATATTCATATTTGTCAGTGCTTTCATGTCAATGCGGCGACATAAACATAAATGATCGTGGTGAAGATGATGATTACATTAGGATTACAAATCGGGAGTGAGAGCTGCTGAATTTCCTCCCGTCGGATGTGATATAAAAACAAATCGACTATTTTTGTGGTTGTAAACTCAAGTGGATGAAACTACATTTATTAGTGCTTTCATGTCAATTCGGCGAACATATGATACATTAAATGATCGTTTGTTTGAGCCGGTCTGCATTTCCTGATGAGAAAACAATCCGATGCTTTTTGTAGTTGTAGTACACCAACAACATGGATTAAACGTGTGTTTTTTTTACCACAATGTTGGGGAAAGTAATGGATAAAATGCACGGATTATTATAATTATTCCCACTCCGATCGGGACACTAGGTCCACCGTTTCCCCGCAGCGAGGCTCCCCCCGTTGACAGTTTACGTGGGCTGGGTGCAGTGGCGGACTGGCCATCGGGACGAATCCCGATGGGCCGGTACCGAAGTGGGCCGGTCGGATAAGTCACCAGCACATCCCCCATAGGCGGCGAGTGAGGCTCAGGTTTGAGAAGGCTAAATAACTTATTTTACCTGACACTGCCCGCCTCCGGCGTCTATAGAAAAGAGATCCACTCAGTGTGCGGAGTTTAAATCTCTCAAGTCATATTACAGGATAAAGGAAATACAGTTTAAACTGCCGTATGCAGAGAAGACGCCGACGTGTCGCACTTATCATTCATATTACATCATCAATCAGATCATCGATCATATAATATCATAATATATCATATATCTCCTGATCTGAGTCAGCTTCTCCAGCCTCATCTGGCCGTGCAACACTCACAGTGTCACAGACTGTATGCAGAAGTATTATGTAACACATTATGTTGACGAAACACTCGAGACAAATGTAATTAAAGTCAGATCCACTCGTGTCTTAGACGTGAACGCGCTCTCAGCTGGAGAGAGAAACCCTGGCTTGATTTACCGAGTTGATAACCAGCGTCGTAGGACCGCTTAGCGAGATCTCGTTTGTTAGTTTGTTGTTGTTAGTTTGTTTGTTACTCAAACATATCCAGGGTCTGTTGAACTGGCTTCGTAGTACAGGGCACAGGTGGCTAGCAGCGCTAATGTCAAAGACAGAGACATTATACATTATATTTGTATTTTTACCAGGATGCAGTGACACAAATATTTACATATTTACATTTACTATCTACAGCTGCCGCCGCCCCTGAAATCCCCACTCCCCCCGTTGACAATTTACTAGCGGTACCGAAGGGGGCCGGTCGAGAGTCCCGGGATGATTTGTAGTCCCATTCCACCACTGGCTACATGACCGTATGATCGCCCATATTGACGCACCTCATTCCTAAACTTCTAACAGATACAACATAAACCGATCCTTCAGCCTCATATGAGCTCTCAGACACGTTCAACATTAACCTGTCATCGCTGTCTGAGCTTGCTGCTGTGTGCGCCGTCGTGCGTTTACATCTGACTGTATATATATATAAAGGTTTACATGCAGATGCTGGGATCCTGAACGGTGCAGCTGGAGCGCTGTGCCCGCAATGACGTCACCCATCATTTGGCGGGACTTGAAGAATCCGCGAGAAGATTCAGAAAATTGTCAACATTGAAGGCAGATTAATGGTTATCAAAGTACAAATATCCAAAATCAGTTCAGTAACGGTTTTCAAGGGGACAATATGTACTCAAATTGATGGGTTTGGATGATGGGGGAAAACCGTGTCACCGGCTCTTTAAGTTACACATGATTTCTTCCAAGTGGTTTGGCTTGTTAAAAACATCTTGCATTATCCATCCATCCATCCATCTTCTCCCGCTTATCCGTGGTCGGGTCGCGGGGGTAGCAGTTCCAGCAGAGAGCCCCACACTTTCTTTTCCCTGGCGACATCAACCAGCTCTGACTGGGGGATCCCAAGGCCCTCCCAGGCCAGCGAAGAGATATAATCCCTCCACCTGGTCCTAGGTCTACCCCTTGGTCTCTTCCCAGCTGGACGTGCCTGGAACACCTCCCTTGGGAGGCGCCCAGGTGGCATCCTAACTAGGTGCCCGAACCACCTCAACTGGCTCCTTTCGACGCGAAGGAGGAGCGGCTCAACTCCGAGTCCCTCCCTGATGACCGAACTTCTCACCTTATCCCTAAGGGAGACACCAGCCACCCGGCGGAGGAAACCCATCTCGGCCGCTTGTATCCGCGATCTCGTTCTTTCGGTCATGACCCATCCTTCATGACCATAGGTGAGGGTAGGAACGAAAATGGCCCGGTAGACAGAGAGCTTTGCCTTCTGGCTCAGCTCCCTTTTCGTCACAACGGTGCAGTAAAGCTGTCAGGATTCTCATGTTTTGTCACGTTTGTAGTTTTGTATGTCTGGTTATGGGTATTTTCCTCCTTGTATATTGTCTGGTCCTTTTCCCTGTGTTTTTCCTCCCGTCGTTAGTTCCCTGGTGTGTCTAGTTGTCTGATTGTTTTCACCTGTCACTCCTTGTGTGTCTCCTGTGCTCATCAGTGTTGGCCCCACCCCTGATTGTTCCCACCTGTGTCTAGTTACCCTGTGTTTAAATTCCCCTGTCTCCCAGTGTTCAATGTCGGTTCGTCTTGTGTCATGACTAGTTCGTCGGTGAGTGTTCTGTTTTGTCTTTGTTTATATCCCTAGCCCTAGCCTTGAAATAAAGGAGTTTTTTCAGTTTATATCTGCATTTGGGTCCTGCTTCCAACATACACCGTAACAAAAGCGACTGCAGTACCGCTCCCGCTGCTCCGATTCTCCGGCCCATCTCACGCTCCATTGTTCCCTCACTCGAGAACAAGACCCCGAGATACTTGAACTCCTTCACTTGGGGTAAGGACTCATTCCCTACTTGGAGTGGACAGTCCATCGGTTTCCTGCTGAGAACCATGGCCTCAGATTTGGAGGTGCTGATCCTTATCCCAGCCGCTTCACACTCGGTTGCGAACCGATCCAGTGAGTGCTGAAGGTCGCAGACCGATGAAGCCATCAGAACCACATCATCTGCAAAAAGCAGTGGTGCAATCCTTAGTCCACCGAACTGCAGACCCCCTCCCCCACGACTACGCCTCGAAATCCGATCCATGTATATTACAAACAGGATTGGTGACAAAGCGCAGCCCTGGCGGAGGCCAACCCTCACCGGAAATGGGTCCGACTTCCTGCCGAGGACCCGGACACAGCTCTCGCTTTGGGAGTACAGAGATTGGATGGCCCTGAGTAGAGACCCCCTCACCCCATACTCCCGCAGCACCTCCCACAGTAACTCCCTGGGAACTCGGTCATACGCCTTCTCCAAGTCTACAAAACACATGTAGACCAGATAAGCGTACTCCCATGCCCCCTCCAGGATCCTTGCGAGAGTAAAAAGCTGATCCGTCGTTCCACGACCAGGACGGAATCCGCATTGTTCCTCCTCAATCTGAGGTTCGACAATCGGCCTGACCCTCCTTTCGAATACCTTAGAGTGAACTTTCCCGGGGAGGCTGAGTAGTGTGATGCCTCTGTAATTGGCACACACCCTCTGATCCCCCTTTTTGAAAAGGGGAACCACCACCCCGGTCTGCCACTCCTTCGGTACTGTTTCCGACTTCCACGCAACGTTGATGAGACGTGTCAACCATGACAGTCCCTCAACACCCAGAGCCTTCAGCATTTCCGGGCGGATCTCATCCACCACCGGGGCTTTGCCACTGTGGAGTTGTTTAATGACCTCAGTGACCTCCCCCCGGGAGATTGGTGTTGATCCCCCGTCATACTCCAGCTCTGCCTCTAACATAGAGGGCGGAGTTGTCAGGTTCAGGAGTTCCTCAAAGTGTTCCTTCCAACGCCCTAACACTCCATCAGTAGAGGTCAACAACGTCCCATCCTTACTGTACACAGCTTGGATGGTTCCCTGCTTCCCCCTCCTGAGGTGTCGGACAGTTTTCCAGAACAACTTTGGTGCCACCCGAAAGTCCTTCTCCATGTCTTCTCCGAACTTCTCCAACACCCGCTGCTTTGCCTCGGCCACGGATGAGGCTGCTGCCCTTCTGGCCTGTCGGTACCTTGCAACTGCTTCGGGAGTCCCCCAGAATAACATATCCCTGAAGGCCTCCTTCTTCAGTCGGACGGCTTCCCTGACCACCGGTGTCCACCAGGAGGTTCGAGGGTTACCGCCCCTTGAGGCACCTAGGACCTTGAGACCACAGCTCCCAGCTTCGGCAATAGAGGCTTTGAACACCGACCACTCTGGTTCAATGTCCTCAACCTCCACAGGAATGCCTGAAATGCTCCGCCGGATGTGTGAGTTGAAGGCCTCCTGAACTTGGGCCTCCTCCAGACGTTCCCAGTTCACCCGAACTACACGTTTGGGCTTACCAGGTCTATCCAGAGGCTTCCCCCGCCACACGACCCAACTCACCACCAGATGGTGATCAGTTGACAACTCCGCCCCTCTCTTTACCCGAGTGTCCAAAACATACGACCTCAGGTCCGATGATACGATAACGAAATCGATCATGGACCTTCTGCCTAGGGTGCTCTGGTACCACGTACACTTATGAGCATCCTTATGTTCGAACATGGTGTTTGTTATGGCCAATCCGTGACTAGCACAGAAGTCCAGTAACAAACCACCACTCCGGTTCAGATCAGGGGGGCCGTTCCTCCCAATCACGCCCCTCCAAGTGTCTCCATCATTGCCCACATGTGCGTTGAAGTCTCCCAGCAAGACTAAAGAGTCCCCTTCAGGAGCCCCATACGGGACTCTTTCCAGGGTCTCCAAGAAGGCCGTATACTCTGAACTGCTGTTGGGTGCATAAGCACACACAACAGTCAGAGTTTTCCCCCCCCATAACCCGCAGGGGTATGGAGGCGACCCTCTCGTCCACTGAGACAGCCCACGCTGTGCGTAGAGGTGAGCTCAACCAGATCCAACTGGTAACGCTCCACCTCCCGCACAAGCTCCGGCTCCTTCCCCCCCAGAGAGGTGACATTCCACGTCCCCAAAGCCAGCTTCTGTCGCCCAGGTCTGGTCCGTCAAGACCCTTCGCTTACACTGCCACCCTTCTGGCAGCACACCCGACCCCTTCGCTGTTTCCCGTAGGTGGTGGGCCCGCGGGACGGAGAAGAGGAGGTGTTGGCCACGTTGCCTTTTCGGGCTGGACCCGGCCGGGCTCCGTGGCAAGCCCGGTCACCAGACGCTCGCCGACGAGTCCTCCTTCTGGGACTGGCTCCAGAAAGGGACCCTGGGCTTCCTCCGGGCCGGGTATCCTCACTTCTTGTTGTTTCTTTCATGAGGTCTTTTGAACCAATCTTAGTATGGCCCCTTGCCTGAGACCAATTTGCCATGGGAGACCCTACCAGGAACACAAGGTTCCAGACAACACAGCCCCCAGGTTCATCAGGGCACACAAACCTCTCTACCACGGTAAGGTGCTGGTTCTTCAGAGAGGACAAAAACCAACAGAATCTAATATAGAGTTAAATGCAATAGTAAGGCTATCATCGTCAACATGAATATTAAAGTCACCTACGATAATTACTTTATCTGTTTTAAGTACCAAAGTTGATAAAAACTTGAAAACAAGTGAAAACAATTCACTCACAGATCCATAATCATGAAGGTGGAACCTAACTATATTCATAATAATATGTATTGCAGCCAGGGGTAGAAACATGTTTTTTTCTGCTGTAAAGTTGGGCATTTTAACATGGGGGTCTATGGAAATTGCTCCTTTCTGCAGCCAGTCCCTATCGGCCAATATATGAACTGCAGTGTGTGGCACTTCCGTATTGGCGTCCCGGCTCTTCCCCAGAGTTTTGCCGCTTGGTCCTAAGTCCCTGACATGACTCAGCATTATACAACTTTCTGTTTCCTCCTCCGGAATGTGTTGAACATGTTTCGCTAAGAAACCTGAAACAAGGGCTTCGGTTAACATAAACTTCTGTTCTACTACATTAAATACGTCAGTAAATACCCCACTGGTCAATTTAAAAACAGAGGTTGCTAACAAGTTTCTAAATGAGACGACTAAACGTCATCACGCTCAAAATTATCCGCCTTTAGCTTAGCGGTGGTGACGTGAAGTCATGTGACAGTGCTGTAATTTTTCTGCATCATGGATGTATAAAGACAAGGTGCCGTCCCCATGTTAACAACGTTGAAGTAATATCACGTCCCGATATGGGCTGTTTATTATACCACTAAGAATTAGGTAACCACCTTTCTCCAGTGGGAAAGTAACAAGTACATATACTCAAATACTGTACTTATGTACAAAGAGTGACAAACTAAATAACAAGCTATTAGGCTACATATTTTTCTCTAGTTTATTATTTTTAAATCCATAGTCAACTAGTATTACAAGTTTAATTAAAATGTAGTCAGCTGCGCATAACTGAGATCTTCATATTAAAAAAGTGATATTTTCATCTATCTACTTGAAAACATTTGCTCTATGAAGCAAATTCATATGTTTGCTGGTTAAAAACGCAGAGGGTGATGCTGCATTGATGCTTTCATCATGTGGAAGTGGGTTAGATCTCAACTGGGTTGGAAAAAGAATAGACGCTACAGGGTTGGACTTCAAAAATAAAACAGGTCTTAGGGTTAAAGCCTTTACACAGCAGGTAAAATGGTAAATACTCTTTAACAAATGTTTTTATATGTCTAGGGCCTTTATTGTGAAAGGTAAGAAGGGAAGGATAGACATGGCCTACAGTTGAATTGTCAAAAATGCAGGTCCTATGTCTTTTTCTATCCACTTTTCCATAACCTCAGAAAAGTAGCAGCAACATGAAACACAGCAGCAGGAACATGAACGCAGCAACAGCAAGTGAACACAGCAGTGGCAGCAGCAGCATTAGCGAGGCAGAGGCAGGAAGACCTGGCAGCTTGAATAGAGCAGCATGTTTATGAGACTGTGATTGGTTGGTTCTAAGAGGAACGAGGTGCGTCACGTGTTAATGTATCATTGGTGCTCGAGTTGACTTCCTGAACTAGCTCGCAGGCTTCACCCCATTTATTGGAATGATATATTAGAGAAATAATTACTAAGTAGCAGATGAATGTTATGGATGTTGTTTCAACAGTTCAGGTGTTTCGCAGTCTTATTGCCTGTGGTATGAAACAGTTCTTGAGTCTGGTGGTTTTAGTCCGGATGCTGCGGTACCGCCTGCCAGACGGCAGCAGACTGAACAGTTTGTTGCTGGGGTGATGGGGGTCTTTTGTAATCCTGAGGGCTTTCTTCCTGAGCCGCTGGGAGTGAAGGTCCTCCATGGATGGCAGCTCCGTCCTGGTGATGTTCTGTGCAGTTTTCACCACTCTCTGTAAAGCCTTACGATTGAGAGCGGTGCTGCTGCCGTACCAGGCCGTTGATCTCGTAACAAATTAAAGGCAACTAAAACAATGTATGATATTTTTCATACAAGTAATATGAAGATCAATTCTGCATGTAGTTTTCATGGAAAAATTCAAATATACAGGTATATATTAAGTATAAAAACTGCCCATAGTGTGTAATAACCTTTAGCAAGTTAGTTAGCAGTAACCAGAGTTAAATAACTTCATTATGACTTCATCCTGTCTGTTCCGTGGATCTGACTCATTATTTCAGCTGATGAATAAAACTGTGTGTGATTCAGAGAACCATCAAAGGTTTTAATACAATTTAAGATAATTCACAGATCAGACACACATTTGATCCAAGAGCATCACAGAGACAGGATGACATAAAGGCCCAATCCCAAACCACGCCCTACACCCTACCCCTACACACTACCCCTCCGTTTGCGCGTTCGCGCGGAGGGTCCGCCACATTAAGTGCTGTTCCAAAGCAACGAGTGTGGAGTGGTGTGGAGTGGTGTGGAGGGGGAGTGGGCTATCAAGCCCTCAAACAGCGAGTCTGCATCGGTGCTGACTTGAGACCGGTCTCTACCTGACCGGAGTCACGCTGTGTGTGTCCGTCAGGAAACAAGCTGTTAACAAGTAGTTCCAGCAAACATCCACTGATAAACTGCGATGTTAACAACCTCATGATGACCTCATATGTTTTTAACTTAGGATCAAACCTGTGTTTAGTCTAGAAAAAGGTAAATGTGAGCATTTTATTATAAAGTTGTGTATATTTACAGACTGCAAAAACTAAGAAGCTTATAAACATCAGGTTTAAAACTAAAAGAGCTTTGACAAAAAAGCAACACAATTAAAGATGTTTTTTGTCAAAGAGATGCTGATTTGAAACCGTTGTTACACAGTTACGACATTTCCTGTTTCTGCCGGAGAGAGGGGAGTTTGCTCTCTCAATGAAAACATCCTCCCCTCTGTCATGAACCTTGGAGTGACCTTCACTAGCACTTTTAAATTTGAGAAGCAGGTCAGCACCGTAGTCAAATCCTGCTTTTTCAAAATACGACTATTGGCTAAGACCAAGTCGTTTTTATCTTTTAAAGACCTAGAAAGGGTTATTAACGCCTTTGTTACCTCAAGACTGGATTACTGCAATGCTCTGTATGTGGGTATGGACCAGGCCTCAATTAGACGCCTCCAGCTAGTTCAGAATGCAGCTGCACGTCTTCTCACTGGCCATAAAAAGAATGACCATATCACCCCAATTCTGGCTTCATTGCACTGGCTTCCAGTTCGGTTCCAAATTGATTTAAAAATCCTTTTATTTGTTTTTAAAGCCCTAAATGGGCTAGCTCCTGCCTACAGATGTAGCACTCCAGATCAGACTCAAATGGGTGTGTCCCAGTCAAAAGCCCAGCAGATGCCAGTGGCTGGGGGTGTTACCAAATTGCTAGAGGGCGTTGCCCAATTTCCCCATTTGTTCAATTACAGGATTTAACCATGAGATGGCGCTTCATTCACAAAATACACAATGGGTGTTGTAGAAACATCAATATTTTAGATCAAATAAAGTATATAGTTTGCTTTATGCAGTATATTTCTTGTAATATTGTACAGTAGATTGAAGTAAATCAACTTATACATTAAGATAAGATAAGATGGACCTTTATTAATCCCGTGGGGAAATTCAGTAGTTCAAACAGCAACAGGGTGAGAGTGAAAAACAGGACAGCACAGATTCACACAGATTAATAAAATCAAAAATAAGATGAGCGATACAAATAATAATAATGAGAAACTATGAAATAAGAAATGAATAAAACTAAAATGTAATTATCATATCATATATTATAATGTATTGTATTATTAAGTAATATCATACATTAACCCCATTATAGCAGATGCCACATTGAATGGATGAACACATGTATGCATCAATAATTACAACAGAGTATTTCTAAATACAAGTTGTAAAAATACTTATATGTATTTAATATTAACCCTTTGGAGTCGACCGTCACGCCGGCGTGATCAGATCACATGACCTGTTCAAGCCGGTGCCGCATAAAAACAACAGTCCGGACAACATTGCCGTGTGTTTCTGTCGAAAGTACTGGCTTGAAACTATATCCCAGTCTTTGTTTCATGCAAAAAGACCCAGTAAACACGGAGACACGATGATCTAAATGTAATACATTTCAAAAGTATGAAATATGGAAGCACATATTTGAATATCTTCGCCGTATTTGATCATTTTACGAAACGGAAAATACTGGAAACTGTAGATCCTGCTCAACAGGATGTATATGTGTATTTCTGTCGAAAGTACTGGCTTGAAACTATATGCCAGTCTTTGTTTCATGCAAAAATACCCAATAAACACGGACATACGATGATATAAAGTTAATACAGATATATTTCAGAAGTATGAATAATGGAAGCACATATTTTAATATCTTCACTGTATTTTATCATTTTACGAAACGGAAAATACTGGAAACTGTAGATTCTGCTCAACAGGATGTATTTACCAGGAAGGGGTGAGGTAATCAGGTAAACGGAGTGATACGAAACGAGACGAAAAGAGACGAAGAGGGACGGCGGGAACCGAAGAGAGACGGCGGGAAATGGAGAGAGACGAAGATATACGAAGACAGGCGGCGGGAGACGAAGAGAGGCTGCGGGAGACTGCGATTGAAGTAAAATGACAGACAAATATTGAGAATTTAGATATAGTTAGATAGATTTAGAGTTTTGAAGACTCAACTATGATGAAGAGAACTCTGAACGTGAGTCAAGCTTTAAGCTTGTTTTTTGACATGGAGGAGGAGGAATCTGTGATGTTGCCCTCTGTGTCGTAGTTGACAGAAACCGCTTTGAAGTGTGGCACAGATAAAGACAGAAAAAACAGATTTTTGTACATAATATGTATATATATATTTGTATTATATTTATAATAACACTTTTGCCTTATCAGAATGAAATCCCATGCTACCTCAATCAAACTTTCACATTATCATAGTCACATCCCATGTATATATTTCCAGCTTTTAAATGGTTTCGTTGTGTATGTTTGTGTTATGAAAAATAAAATCATTTTCAAAATCTGTTTTTACGTTTTTTTTGTGATTTTGGGTCCAAAATGTTAATATAGTAGAAGATCACTGCTCTAAACAAAGTCAAACATCCTACATCCAAACGAAATAAATATAATTAATTATGATGAATACGTTAAGTCTTGTTCGTTGTTTTTCACTTTTATTAAATGTTTGATATTTCCGGTGGAAATGGTGGACTATCGGACATTCAAACTGCAGCATATTTTCACTCTTACACACATATATTCTCATTTTACATACATACATTTTCACTCTTACACACGGATATTTTCCTTTTGCTCTCATGCGAAATCTACTAAAACAAAGTATGTCATGTATATTTAGTTTTCGTTGATGAGACGAGACGGACTAAGGTGTTAATGGTGGACTATCGGACATTCAAAATGCATTTTACGTTTCTAACTTGCAATATCATTATTTCTGCTCTCTTCACTCCAGAAGAGCGATCTCCCTGTGTCTCTCTGTGTGCGGGGGATCACAGGAGGGGGGGGGGGGGGGAGAGCTGTGGAATGTGACTCCACACATTCCGATGGCCAATTAGTTTTAAACAAAGGGTCCCCGACATACATATAGGACACATGGGGGGTTGGGCTGGTGAACGATGGTCTGCAGCACATCACAGAGGCATTTAAAAAGTGAAGACAATACATTCTGGAAATGTTCACATCAGGCACCTTCAAGTTAAACAATACTACTGTACAGTAAACAATTAACACAGTAAATTATGTGGATTAAATCACATTTATTTCGTTAAAAATAAACGAAATGACTCGGTTTGCATTCATAAAGAATGCACAAATGTGTTTAATCGTTAATGTCAGATATGTACTAAGTAAATAGCCTACATTAGTTCCTGCTCAAGATTAGATTCAACTTTATTGTTATTGCACAGATTACAGGTACTGAGACAACGAAATGCAGTTTAGCTTCTAACCAGGTGCAACAAGCAGTAAAGTGAAAAGTAATGTTCACAATCTACAGAATAAAATATAGAATGAATTGAATGATGAATAAACAGTGAGGGGTATGAATACACTAGATCTCAGCATGTGAGCAGTATGAACAGTGTGTTAATCGTTAATGTCAGATATGTACTAAGTAAATAGCCTACATTAATTTCATGATGGATTAAACCACATTTATTTCGTTAAAAATAAACAAAATGATTAAATGTAGAGTGAATTGCCCTAATGTGGAACATTTTTGCATTTCAGACTTCGGGAATATATTGCGACATGAAGCCGATACAATAAATCAAAATCCAGTAACATTCTGAAATCCCCAGGATGTGTCCTAATCAAACCAAAAGAGAACATGCAGATATTAAACTCATAAAAGAAATGGTAGACATATTAGTACTCTTAGTGCCAAGTTGTCTCAGACAATCTGTTTTCCTAATGTGGGACAGTTCTGTGCAAAATGTGGGACACTGAAAAGTCTATATTAAAAAGCCTCAGTCACCTTCATTCATGTAATAAAAAAATCTCAGGCCAGTAACACTCAAAGCTACAGTAAATGTGCAATACCATGCTATGTTACTATTTATAATGTTATTGTTGTTACAACAGAAGATGTTTTTATTTAAATTGAAGTTAAATGCATCAATCTGGTGCACTGAGGGCAAAATTAGTAGATTTGTGGATACAGCTCTCAACACTCATATGAAACAGAACTGTTCTTACAATGTGTGTTGGAAGGTATTAAATTACTATGCATATTTTATTGTGTAAACACACAGCTGATCACCTGAGAGCTGCCGTTTCATTCAGAGCGTTTAAAAAAAACGACGGTCTGATTTCAACAACTCAATGTGTGATTATTATAGCAGTACTATTAGACACTAATAATAGAGTAAACTATTAACACTGTACATATTATTGTTTGCCCGTGGGATTAGGGTGATCGGTAGTGAGAGCCGCTGCATTTTCCTCCGGTCGGATGTGATATAAAAACAAAGCGATTATTTTTGTTGTTGTAAACTCACGTGGATTAAATTTAGTGCATTCATTTCAACTCGCGAACATAGATACATTAAATGATCGCGAGGATGACGATTGAACATCGTTTGTTTGACCCTGGATGCATTTCCTGATCTAAAAACATAGCGATGGTTTTGTACTTACGCCAACGTGAATTAAACATTATTTTGTTAAATAAAAACATGGTGATGTTTAGTAAATGATTACATGTCTCTTACTTAGCACAGAATATGATCCTATCCGTGATATATGGATCTTAACAATTATCCGCTATATCAGATACCTGTAGATCAGCTGTTTATTTCACATGAGTTTCAGTGTGGCATCTTTTCACGGCTCCCCCTGGTGGATCCATGATCCATTGCAGCTGGTTTCATTATAATTAAATGTATTTATCAAGGGGGCGTTTCAAGTCCTGCGGGGGGTTTTACTTTTCAGCAGGGGCCCACCCCGTGCCGATCACGGACCTGCACGGATAGGCATCTGAAACGAAGCGCTACATCTGTATATAGCCGAACTCCTCCAGCGCTACACCCCAGGCAGAGCCTTAAGGTCAGCTGATCAGCTGCCTTTGATAGTGCCCAAGAACAGGCTCAAAACCAGAGGGCACCGAGCCTTCGCAGCAGCTGGCCCCAGGCTCTGGAACACTCTGCCCCTCCATGTGAGGTCGGCCCAGACCCTGGGGGTTTTTAAATCATCACTAAAAACACACTTTTTCTCTCTGGCCTTTGATGGAGATTTTGAGGGATAACTGGTCCGCTTTTCAAATCTCCGCGCGTCCCTAACAAGCTGGTTATCATACAGGAAGGAATCCAGAGCTACCAAGTAACCGTTAAACAATAATCTACTTTAATGGTAATATGACAATGCAATACAATCAATACATTACCATACCATACAAAGCCATATCATATCATATGCGTAATGTCAGGAATATACCTACTCCTGGCCTTGTTCACATGCTGCAAGACCCTCCGGTCTGGGCAGCGCGAGAAGAGAGGCAGAACAAAAAGATGAACAGCTTCTTTCATACCAACACCAACAGGAAGGGGTGGAGTTTACTCAGCCTCCACACACACACATCCCCCCACATTCCAGAGACCTCAAAGTCTTAAAGGGTATTTCCTTGCTTCCAAAGATAACCCAAAGATTTCATCTCTCATATCTCCAACTTCTGGTTACACAGACTGCTTATTATTAATACAAAGTAATTACACCCACACATACCCTGTTTACTCTAAGCAGCCCTTGTTTATAGCCATTTTAGTCCTCACATTTATGAAAGGATAAAACAGAGAAATCAATATAAAACACAAACACAGGTATTGTTTGAACAGTATTCACTTAACTGCTACTATTGATAATTACCAGAGAAACTCAAGGACCTCTTTTAATGTCTGGAAATTGCAACAAGACTTTCTGCCATTTCAAATGTAACACACTTCTTAAATATCAGATGATAATACTCTGCACCTTCTAGTCACAGCGGAGTATGACACCTGACTATTCCCTGTGTTTTTGTTTTTTATATTTCTGTTGTAAATGATTGTCTTTTATTGTGATTGTAGTAATGTGTTTTTATTACATGTATAGCACTTTGGCTCGACCAAAAATTGCTTTTAAATGTGCTATATAAATAAAACTTGATTTGATTTGTCCCAAAGCTTGTCGCTGTATTTATTCCCTCCATCTGACAGGAGGGAGCCTCGTTGAGCTGCGAGTGTCACTCCACGGAGTTCACTACGTCACGGAGGGCGAGTGTGTAGAGGTAGGGGTAGGGTGTAGGGCGTGGTTTGGGATTGGGCCTTAGTTCCCAGCAAAAGCAGAGAGAAAAGACGTGGTAATCACTCACTCACTCTCTCACAAATATACACACAAACACATTTTCATTTGATTTAATCTGTTATTCTTGTTAACGGAGTTTGAAGTAAAAACATGTACTATTTACATGGTACAAAATGAACAGTGACTCCATGTGAAATCTCCATGATTATTTTGTATCTCATCATAATATGAAATTGTGTTTATATTCACTTTAATATTGTCAATCATTGGGCACAGTCAATACAATGACTGTTTTTAAATTAAAAAAATACTAAAGCACTTCCATTAGTCTGTTACAGGCTTTAAAGAGCCTGTGACACGAGTTTCCCCCATCATCCAAACCCATCAATTTGAGTAAATATTGTCCCCTTGAAACCGTTACTGAACTGATTTTGGATATGTGTACTTTGATAACCATTAATCTGCCCTTCAATGTTGACAATTTTCTGGATCTTCTCGGGATTCTTCAAGTCCCGCAAAATGATGTGTGACGTCATTGCGGGCACAGTGCTCCAGCTGCACCGTTCAGGATCCCAGCATCTGCATGTAAACGCACGATGGCGCACACAGCAGCAAGCGATGACAGTTTCATTTTGAACGTGTCTGAGAGCTCATATAAGGCTGAAGGATCGGTTTATGTTGTATCTGTTAGAAGTTTAGGAATGAGATGCGTCAATATGGGCGATCATACGGTCATGTAGCCAGTGGTGGAATGGGACTAAAAATCATCCCGGGACTCTCGACCGGCCCACTTCGGTACTGCTAGTAAATTGTCAACGGGGGGAGTGGGGGATGTGCTAGTGACTTATCCGACCGGCCCACTTCGGTACCAGCCCATCGAGATTCGTCCCGATGGCCAGTCCGCCACTGCACCCAGCCCACGTAAACTGTCAACGCTTCGCTGCAGGTAAACGGTGAACCTAGTGTCCCGATCGGAGTGGGAATAATAATAATAATCATAATCCGTGCATTTTATCCATTAATTTCCCCAACATTGTGGTAAAAAAAACACACGTTTAATCCATGTTGTCGGGGGTCCTTAGCTATTAGCTTCACCTTAGCATGTGTTCTTTGCAGGTGTTTGTTGAGGTTTGACATGGTGTTTACAGCAGTGGATAACAGCTTCTGGCCTGGACACAGTTTGCACCTCACCGTCACATTCCTGTCTATTCTTCGGACGAACTCAAAGTAATGGGCATACCTCCACCCCTGGGCGTCGCAGCCATTATGTGAGGGTGGGACAAGTCCCCCCCACTTTTTCAAATGATTAGTTTAGACCCCCCCACTTTTACCATGTCGAAAGTCCGTGAATCGGTCTATCCACTCGCCGCACTTTGTAGAGCGCTGTGTCAGTGCTTCACTATCAAATCCATTCCTCTTGCTTATTGAGAGAATGCCCAAATCAATGAAACTCCGTACCATGTTTTCACTGCTACTTTGCACCAAGGCAGATTCTCACATAGCGCGTGCATGTTCGAGGAGTGTTGTCGTAGTTGGACAGCTCAGATCTGTTGTATGAAGCGATGCGGGTAGCGGAGGTAAGGCACACACACCAAATGTTCAGGAAATGGTAGTGATGGTGAGATGAAGCATTATGAACCTTTGAAGCTTTCCAGCCAATTGGTTCGCAAAAGGGTTCATCTCATGAGGCTTCATCATGGGCTTCATTTGAACACAAATCTCCTGTTGGTCAAAGTGTGTAAAACAGGCAGATTAGACATCTCAACAGTGTGCTTTATCTCATACCGAGTTCCCAATGAGTAAAGCCTTAGAATAACTCTAATCAACGAACATAAAATCATATTTTCATGTTAACAATATTGTATTTATTCCAGTTTAATGATTGTGATTGAAAATCCTAAGGAGGCTGGTAAACATTGCAAAGAGGGATTTGTATTCCTTAATAATATTCATAAACTTAACCACGTTGTAGCCTGAGAAAGGCTAAACCATATCAAAGAATACATTTATTAACTACATTGTCTCATTTAGCTGTAGCTTTTATAAACAACAAAAAAGACTTATTGACCAGTCGTTGAACCAGGGACCCTGCGGTCATGAGTCAACTGCTTTCTAGCTGAGCCACAGCACACACACTGAATGTATCTGAAAACACTTTAGACTATTTATTCCTGTATTTATTCATGTTTGTATTCCTACATTTATTTATGCTTTTATTTATTTATACTTATGACATGTTCCGACCTCTATATGAGTGAGGGTCTGAGCTCTCTTAATTCCATCGTGTCACCGGGCCCGGGTACAGGAGGGGTAATATGGTTCTTATTATACATCCATGGGTAATATGAGCGTTGTGGTTCAACCGATCTGAATCGCCACGTAGGCTTCGTTTGTCATCGATGACGTCACTGGCCCAAAACGACACAAGCCTCGAGCCTATGTTTTCTCCAACAGACAACATGGACAAAATAAACCATGTTTCAAAGAAGAGGAAAGTAAGTCATCAGCTGGTAGCAGTTAATCAGTTAACAGTGATGGCGGCGACGGCAAAAGCGTCTCACGTCTGGAGAGGAGTTTCGTCTTTGTCATGATAGAGAAATACAAATACTGAATAGTTCAACTTTAGATGAGAAAATCATCGAAATGCCAGGTTATGATGTAAACAGGAAACATGAATAACCCGATCTCTCTGTGCTCATGTAAACACCATGATGTCCATGTACACTGAACAAAAATATAAATGCAATACTTTTGTTTTTGAACTCAAAGATCTAAAACATTTTCTACATACACAAAATAACCATTTCTCTCAAATATTGTTCACAAATCTGAAATAATCTGTGATAGTGAGCACTTCTCCTTTGCCGAGATAATCTATCCCACCTCACAGGTGTGGCATATCAAGATGCTGATTAGACAGCATGATTATTGCACAGGTGTGCCTTAGGCTGGCCACAATAAAAGGCCACTCTGAAACGTGCAGTTTTATCACACAGCACAATGCCACAGATGTCGCAAGTTTTGAGGGAGCGTGCAATTGGCATGCTGACAGCAGGAATGTCCACCAGAGCTGTTGCCCATGAATTGAATGTTCATTTCTCTACCATAAGCCGTCTCCAAAGGCGTTTCAGAGAATTTGGCAGTACATCCAACCGGCCTCACAACTGCAGACCACGTGTAACCACACCAGCCCAGGACCTCTACATCCAGCATGTTCACCTCCAAGATCGTCTGAGACCAGCCACTCGGACAGCTGCTGCAACAATCGGTTTGCATAACCAAAGAATTTCTGCACAAACTGTCAGAAACCGTCTCAGGGAAGCTCATCTGCATGCTTGTCGTCCTCATCGGGGTCTCGACCTGACTCCGGTTCGTCGTCACCGACTTGAGTGGGCACATGCTCACATTCGATGGCGTCTGGCACGTTGGAGAGGTGTTCTCTTCACGGATGAATCCCGGTTTTCCCTGTTCAGGGCAGATGGCAGACAGCGTGTGTGGCGTTGTGTGGGTGAGAGGTTTTCTGATGTCAATGTTGTGAATCGAGTGGCCCATGGTGGTGGTGGGGTTATGGTATGGGCAGGCGTATGTTATGGACGACGAACACAGGTGCATTTTATTGATGGCATTATGAATGCACAGAGATACCGTGACAAGATCCTGAGGCCCATTGTTGTGCCATTCATCCACGATCACCTCATGTTGCAGCATGATAATGCACGGCCCCATGTTGCAAGGATCTGTACACAATTCCTGGTGGCTGAAAACATCCCAGTTCTTGCATGGCCAGCATACTCACCGGACATGTCACCCATTGAGCATGTTTGGGATGCTCTGGATCGTCGTATACGACAACGTGTTCCAGTTCCTGCCAATATCCAGCAGCTTCGCACAGCCATTGAAGAGGAGTGGACCAACATTCCACAGGCCACAATCACCAACCTGATCAACTCTATGCGAAGGAGATGTGTTGCACTGCGTGAGGCAAATGGTGGTCACACCAGATACTGACTGGTTTTCGGACCCCCCCAATAAAGCAAAACTGCACGTTTCAGAGTGGCCTTTTATTGTGGCCAGCCTAAGGCACACCTGTGCAATAATCATGCTGTCTAATCAGCATCTTGATATGCCACACCTGTGAGGTGGGATGGATTATCTCGGCAAAGGAGAAGGGCTCACTATCACAGATTTTTTCAGATTTGCGAACAATATTTGAGAGAAATGGTTATTTTGTGTATATAGAAAATGTGTTAGATCTTTGAGTTCATCTCATGAAAAATGGGAGCAAAAACAAAAGTGTTGCATTTATACTTTTGTTCAGTGTAGATACGTAGTCAGTGTGTTTTACTGGAGCCTCAGTTCGATAGGAGATTATTGTCCGAGTTCTTTAACTTAGGTACTCTCTCTCAAAATGATAATGTGCATTATGTTTTAATTATACTTCTTATCATTCAGAAGCTTTTTGTGTGTGTTTATGTTTTACCGAGTGCTTATAGGCCATTTCCATCCCAGTATTCAGTTAACTATTTATTTTCTGTGTACATTACATAGACTAACTAATATTCTACCTACTGCTTGGGACTTTGAGTCTTCAAAATGTCCAATGTCACAGACTGGGACTTACTTTAGAGTCAGTTGTATTTACATTCAGTAGACTTGTTATGATTCAATGTGAAAGAGTATACTGCTCAATAGATAATGATCACTTCACCACCTCTCTTGACATCTAGGCGCTTGAGAGTGAGTCAGAGGCAGAACACAGGGACAGTGGAGAGAGGTCCGTTGCTGAGGTGAGTGATGAAAGGGAAAGGACAGTTTAGAGTAAAGTGTGATGTGGACTCTCATCCCTACAGGCCTATTAAAAATGGAAGTGACCAAGAAGACCTACAGGGTGACCTGACTAGACTTCAGTAATGGGCTAACACTTGGGGAATGTGCTTTAATACTAGTAAGTGCTACATTCTACGAACAAGCAGATCAACAAACCCGCACATTAAAAACCATACTCTATGTGGCCAGGTGTTAAAAGAGGTGACCCACCAGCCTTATCTTGGGGTAGAAATCCATAACAACCTGACATTTGGCCCAACACATTGGCCAAATTGTAACACAGGCAAACCGTTCGCTCTGCTTCCTACGCCGGAACCTGCGACGCTGTCCGCAGAAACTGAAGGAGACAGCTTTTGTGGCCCTAGTACGTTCTAAACTAGAGTACGCCAGCTCGGTCTGGGACCCCTACACTGATAAAGACAGTGATGCCCTGGAATCAGTACAAAGAAGAGGTGCAAGATTCATTTTTGGAGATTATGAATGGGACAGCAGTGTCACAGAAATGCTTAAGCGGTTGAACTGGGTGGAATTAAGTGAAAGGCGGCGATTGGCTCGTTTGATTCTCTTCTTGAGTCCCTGCTTATCTTTCTTACAGTGCAGACGCTTTTCTGCTTGCTCCTGCCTCTGCTTACTTTTTATGCTGATTTTCCTATTCTTATTCTCTGAAAACTTCGAGCAGCGGCTCCTGGACATTAACCTATCACTGGGACAGTTCATCTTCGTAAATAGACGGAGGTTTTCAGCCATATTTCAACATTTTTACGGCGACCCCAGTCTTACAGTAGCGTGGCCTAGCAACAGCTAAAGCCTGGTAGGCTACTGCATGCTATTTAGCTTAAGCTAGTTGGTAGAAAAATGCCTCCGTTCTCTACAGATGACTTCCACAAACTTCTACAGAAGATGGCCATGCTGGAAATGAAAATGCAACGGCTGGAAGTTAACGTGGAAGTGAATGGACTATGTTGTGGGAATGACACCACTTTACCAGTGTTGCAAAATAATGGAAAAGGGTATGCTAACTCACAGCTAGTTATCAGCTACAAGGATTCCAAGGAACAGGAGGGCTGTGTACCGGGTCATAAATCTACAAGTGGTGGTCCTCCCTGGAACTCTCTGGGTGCAAAGCCTAAGAGTAAATCATTTTCATGGGATTTGGGAGGAAGGATAACGGGCAGAGCCCAACACTCTGAAATATGTGATGCGACCGGCTGGCCTGCATTGTTATCACCCAAGAGGAGCGCCTCTTCAACCCCTAAACAGCAGTGGACAGCTGCTAAAGGGAGAATTACAAAAAATCCTCCTAAACCACCAAGTGTGCCAATCCAGAACAGATACGCTCCGCTGACCAAGAGCCGGAGATCTCTTTCTGATGACCTGGATAACCCGTCCTCTTCACACAGCAGGGTAAGGACCAATAGCTACTCCAAAAGTAAAAGGCTAGAGGGAAAGCTAACGACTGGGCCTGAAACTCTGATTGTGGGTGACTCTGCTGTAAGAGATGTAAAAGGTCTGTGTAGTAAGAACAACACCAAAGTACTCTGTTTTCCCAAGGATACAGTCTCTGACTTGGCTGATAAGATCCTGCATATTGGGGCTGAACATCCGACTGTGAAGAATGTGGTACTACATATTGGAACAAATGATGTTGTGAAACAAGAGTCAGAAGTGCTGAAAAAAGACTTTAAATGTCTGTTGGAAACTGCCAGCTCTCTAAATGCAGAGGTGTTCATCAGTGGCCCTCTACCGCCAGTCAGAAGAGGAGTGGAGAGATTCAGCAGATTGTTTGCACTGAACACCTGGCTTTCAACTGTCTGTACTGACCATTCTGTGCATTTTATTGACAGTTTTAACTTTTTCTGGGACCGCAGACATCTTTTCAAGGCAAATGGAGTTTGCCTGAACAAGTCAGGAGTGAAATTGTTTATCTCTAACATATTCAACTGCCTGCATCATCAATCTGTTCCCTCTGCCAAGGACAAGCGGCAAGAGGAATCAAAACAGGAGATAGACACAACACATCGCGCAGAAAACCCTGAAGAAGTATCACTGCACCCGCCTGAGGAATGTTCTGATTATGGGAGACCTATGAAACACACGGAGGAGTCCCCACCGCCCGTCACCCCCCCCCCTGTCAACGCCTTTGAGGATACTCCGTTCACCCTTTCGCCCTCGCCCACCCTCCTGGAGATCGTGGAACACAAGAAGGAGATACAGAGGGCTGGCACCGATTCCTTCCTGGATTTCAAAGACCAGACTAAGGCGATACGCAGAGCTGGCAGCATGTCCTTTACCCCCGCTCCTCAACGACGCCCACCAAAATCACCAAAGCAGAGACGCGCACCATCTCCCCCGGCTTCATCACCATGCCTACCACAATCATCCAAACCAAAACAATCTGCAAACTGATATCTGCTGGGTCCAGGCTCAAGGGCGTATGGCACTCTCAACTCTTTCCAGGACATGCCCGGGCCCTGCCTGCCAGTAGCTTTGCCGATATCTGTGTTGATAGGTAATAGATTAAGAGCGGTGAATGATCTTAGATACAGGAAGCACTCAAACGTTTGTGTGAGTTTATCTAATTTAGCAGTGATTCCATGTCAGCCACAGCTTGTTACAAAAAACATGACTGATAGTGTGTTTAACGAACTTAAACTAGCTTTATTAAATGTCAGGTCTTTGGCAGGAAAAACATTTTTAATCAATGATTTTATCACTGAGCACAATCTTGATTTTATGTTTTTAACAGAAACTTGGATTGAACAAAATAACAGTGCAGCTGTTCTTATCGAATCAACCCCTCCCAACTTTAGTTTTATGAGTCAGGAAAGAATGCATAAGAAAGGGGGTGGAGTTGCTATTCTGTTCAATGATTCCATTCAATGCAGGAAGACATCGTATGGAAACTTTGATTCTTTTGAATATGTGGCCCTTCAGCTGAAATGCTCCTCTCGAGCTCTGTTCCTAAATATCTATAGGCCACCCAAATACTGTGCAAGCTTTTTTGATGACCTTACTGAACTGCTGTCTATAGTGTGTATTGACTTTGACCGTCTCGTCATTGTTGGTGATTTTAACATCCATGTTGACAACCCCCAGGACAGAGGGGCTAAAGAACTGTTTTGTGTTCTTGATAGCTATGGACTGACTCAGCATGTGACGGAGCCCACGCACAATAAGGGGCACACTCTGGACTTAATTATCTCAAAGGGTCTGAATATCTCTAAGGTTGTGGTGACTGATGTTGCACTGTCTGACCATTCCTGTGTTTTCTTTGAGAGCTCTATTTCTGTTCACACAAGTGTTCAAAAAGAGGTAACCACAAAGCGATGTTTAACTGAAAATACTAGGGAAATGTTTACTCAGAATTTTTCTTCCACACTTGCCCCTGCTAACACCTCAGTAAATGAGCTAGTAGATCATTTTAATTCAAAAATTAAAAATGTTATAGATGCCATTGCTACAATTAAGGTAAAGGAAGTGACTGGGAAGAAAATATCTCCATGGAGAAAGGCCATGACCGTTAAAACAGAAAAAAGAGAATGTCGAAAAGCTGAACGCAGGTGGCGAAAAACAAATCTCCAGGTTCACTTTGAAATTTATAAAGAGAGACTTGGCCTTTATAATTTGGAATTGAAAAACGCACGACAATCATTCTTCTCTGACATCATTACCAAAAACAAAAACAACGCACGTGCCTTGTTTGCTACCGTCGACAGACTAACTAACCCCCCAGTGTCAGTAGCCTCTGAATTTCTATCCACCAGGGCGTGCAATGATTTTGCTTCCTTTTTCACTGACAAAATTCAGAAAATCAGACAAGCAGTCAGTGCCTCTGCATCAGGAATAGCAAATGTGTTGTCTCTGTGTCCACTTAACATCAATTCAGACATCATGACACAATTCCATCAGATTAATGATAAAAACCTGGAGGACATTATACAACTTCTGAAATCCTCCTCCTGCTGCCTTGATATTATTCCAACAGGATTTTTCAAAGATGTTTTGCCTTGCATGGCCTCAGAACTACTTCATATCGTAAACAAATCTCTTCACTCAGGTATTTTTCCACAGGCCCTGAAAACTGCAGTCATTAAACCGCTCTTAAAAAAGAATAATCTAGATGCTTCAGTAATGAACAATTACAGGCCCATATCAAACCTGCCATTTCTAGGTAAGATCATTGAAAAAGTTGTTTTTCAACAGTTGAGTAATTTCTTGCATTTAAATGGTTGTTTCGATGTGTTCCAGTCAGGCTTTCGTCCAAACCACAGCACTGAGACTGCTCTTGTAAAGGTCTTTAACGACATCCACTTAAACACAGACAGTGGCAGAACTTCAGTGTTAGTATTATTAGATCTCAGTGCTGCGTTTGACACTGTTGACCACAGCATATTACTGGACCGACTGGAAAACTGGGTGGGACTTTCGGAAACAGTTCTAAATTGGTTTAAATCCTACTTAAAGGACAGAAACAACTTTGTTTCTATCGGTAAATACACATCTGAGTTGACAAATATGACATGTGGGGTTCCTCAAGGCTCCATCTTGGGGCCTCTTCTCTTTAACATCTACATGCTACCACTGGCTCAGATAATGAAGAACAACAAAATAAGTTACCATAGCTATGTAGATGACACACAAATGTACGTAACAATTTCACCAGGAGACTATGCTCCAATTCAAACACTGAGTAAGTGCATTGAACAAATCAATGACTGGATGTGTCAGAACTTTCTCCAATTAAACAAAGATAAAACTGAGGTAATGGTTTTTGGAGCCAAGGCAGAACGTTTAAAAGTTAGCGCTGAGCTTCAGTGTGCAATGTTCAAACCAACAGATAAAGCCAGAAATCTAGGTGTAGTCATGGACTCTGACCTGAGTTTCGACAGTCACATTAAAACAGTTACTAAATCAGCCTACTATCACCTAAAGAACATATCTAGGATTAAAAGACTAATGTCACAGCAGGATTTGGAACAACTTGTCCATGCCTTTATCTTCAGTAGACTCGACTACTGCAATGGTGTCTTCACAGGTCTCACTAAAAAATCTATTAGAAAGCTGCAGCTGATTCAGAACGCCGCTGCTCGAGTCCTCACTAACACTAAGAAAGTGGATCACATCACTCCTGTTCTGAAGTCTTTACACTGGCTTCCTGTGTGTCAAAGAATAGATTTCAAAATACTGCTGCTGGTTTATAAAGCACTGAATGGTTTAGGCCCAAAATACATTTCTGACCTCCTGCTAAACTATGAACCATCCAGATCTCTCAGGTCTTCAGGGACTGGTCAGCTTTCTGTCCCCAGAGTCAGAACTAAACATGGTAAAGCAGCGTTCAGTTATTATGCTCCAAATATCTGGAACAAACTCCCAGAAACCTGCAGGTCCGCTGCAACTCTGACTACTTTTAAATCCAGGCTGAAGACTTTTCTTTTTGTCGCTGCTTTTATTTGAACTATTCATATCTTAAACTGCACTGTAACTTTTATCCATGTACTTTTTCTTGTAATGTTTAATTGAACTATTTATATTTTAGACTGCACTGTAACTTTTATCCATGTATTTTTTTTCTTAATGTTTATTTGATTAACTTTTCTTAATGCTTAATGTCTTTAATTTTTTTTTTTTTTTGTAAAGCACTTTGAATTGCCTTGCGTTGAAAAGTGCTCTATAAATAAACTTGCCTTGCCTTGCCTTGCCTTGCCTTCTTCAAGATTGTCCATAACATCTCAGCCATTGATGCATCAATGTACCTAGAGCCAGTTAGAAGAAGTGCAACCCGCAAAGCCAACTCTTTGAACTTCAAGCACATTTTCGCAACTAGTGACACTCTTAAATACTCCTTCTTTCCGAGAACAATCAGAGAGTAGAACTTGCTACCAGAAGAAGCTGTCATCGCAGAAACCGTGGAGTGCTTCCGGCAAATTTTAAGAGACATTTAGCGGGGATCATCCATCCCCCACTGAGCGTGATACCTCTGGGTTCTGCTCAGTATTAATCCAGATCCAGATCCCAGAATGTTAAGGAAATCAGTGGGGATATTGAACAGGAAACATTTCAGAAATCATATGACCAATATAGACAGAAGAGCAACATTTATTTGAACATTTAACATCTGTATGGAGTCAGATCAGTCTCAATATTAATAAATGCTCACAGAAGGATTCACAAATGTATTTTACGGTTTATATATAAATGACTCTCCACAACAATATCTCTCAATGCACTCACAAATATTTATTGTTGTATATAAATGTACAAAAAATGGGCATTTAACTTTTATTAATTCAAAGACGGCTCTGAATTAATAATCAAATGTACCCATAATTTTCCTCATGCTAGTATAGCCACATAAAAGTATCAAACCACCTGTTAAAATGCACCAGAATATAGGAAATCAAAAGAAAAATGTCATGGGGGAGGGCCCCCACACTCCCCATTAAAAATGTCCCCCCCACATTCAGGATGCTTCCTACGCCCATGCCTCCACCCCTCGAAAGTTATCGCTGACTCAGCCATGTTTATGCAGCACTGCACGTAGTGAAGTGGACGCGCAAGTCGCGCAGATTACGTATACATATAAACCTGCGGCGGAAACCCCTCTTGTCTGTGTGATTATAGAGTGGCGCAGTCACGCCCATCTACTTCCGGTCCATGGGACACCGGAAGCGGAAAATTATACATTGAAGTCAATGGACAATGGAGAGAGAAAAGTTATCTTTTGATCCCGTTTGAATTGTGCCACGAATGACACATATGATGTTTGTCAATCTTAAATAATAATTTCCATGTAAAAAAAGTCACAGTTTGTCGTAAAACTGTTGAAATATAAGACTATGAAAAATACGCAACTAGAAAGACTACAAATCCCAGATCCCATTCTGGGTCGCGTAAGTGATGTCATAGGCGATAATGCTCCAAGACCATGTCCAAGACTGGTTGCAGAGCAAAGAAAAGCAAAGAAGAAGAAGAAGATCTCATAACTGATGTATTCCCTCCAATAAATATAAGAGATTGCTCCAATAAATTCACTTTTACAAGATGCCTGTGTGCTTTGTACCAGGTTGGAATCACAAAAGTGATCATACCACTTGCTCGTTCTATCGCTTCCCGTCTGATGAAAGGACCAGGAGTCGTTGGACCAAACATATCAGGCAGGCGCGCCGGATTCATTTTAGAAGTGGGAGGGCCAAAAAAAAGTGTGTGTGTATGGCCCAATCCTAAACCACGCCCTACACCTACAGACTCCCCCTCCGTGACGGAGTGAACTCCGTGGAGTGACACATGAGGCTCCCTCCTGTCAGATGGAGGGAGTAAATACAGCACCAAGCTCTGGGACAAACTCCCCTCTCTCCAGCAGAAACAAGAAATGCCGTAACTGTATGTAGGCCTAACAACGGTTTCAAATCAGCATCTCTTTGACAAAAAATGTAAATGAATAACTTAAATACAACTCCAAACATCTTTAATTGTGTTACTTTTTTGTAAAGCTCTTTTAGTTTTAAACCTGATGTTTATAAGCTTCTTAGTTTTTGCAATAGTCTGTAAATATACACAACTTTATAATAAAATGCACACATTTACCTTTTTCTATCTAGACTAAACACAGGTATGATGATCCTAAGTTAAAAAAATATGAGGTTATCATATCATGAGGTTGTTAACATCGCAATTTATCACTATCGTTTAGTGGTTTTGCAAAGAATTAACCACTCTCTGTTTTTGTACCATTCTGCATTGAAGTACCTTCTCTTTTCTCAAAAATCTACTAGCGGTCTCCTTTTTTCCGATAGTTAGCTGTACAGCTTTACCCGCCTCAATGTCCCGACAACAAACCTCCATGCAGTCGGAACCAGCCTGTTTCGGTTCAACGGCGGCGGTTTTGACAGTTTCTGCGGCCGCAGAGGTGCTGCTTTTGGGTTCATCTGGCTTCGCTGTTTCTATGATTGATGAAGGTCCAGGCTCCGGAGATGTGGATGTCAGGGATGTGACCTTCCAGTTGTTAAATTTAAGTTTAGATTGACTGTATTTAGTTTTCTTCTGCACTGGTTCTTCTGACATGTTTGCATGTGTATATATTATTTATAGGTTAACGGCTGACACCAGAGGCGTCGCCTTGACCTGGAAACATTCGGGGCTTAGCCCAGTGGCGGCGCTACAGTCAAATGTTCTACTGCAAGACTCCCCACACGCACATACACAATTGCGCCATCTAGTGTCACAAACGTATGCCTGCATTAGCTTTGTTGCGGCAATGGATTTCATTTCATTTCAAACCTTTATTTATACAGATAAAATCCCATTGAGATCATTGATCTCTTTTCCAAGGGAGACCTGCTCAAGTAGTTCCACATGAAACATAAAAGCATAAACAGAACAACAAAAGGACATCATCCAGCATCATTTACATAATTATCCACATAAACAGGTACCAATAGCTTCTGATTGACTAGCATCCAACCGAGCTTTAAAAACATTTAGTCGCACCAGATTGTTCAGTTTCCATTTAATTTGCAGACTATTCCAAGACAGAGGAGCTGCATCTAAAAGCTGTCTCCCCTAAGACAGTCCTAGCAGTTGGCACATTTAATAAAACCACAGCATTCGATCTCAGGCAGTAGAGGATTGTGGGAGATTCTCATAGCACGTGAGGATCTCTTGAGGGTAAGGTGCCTGTATTATGTCGGTGGACAAAATGTATGTTTTTATTTTATAAGGACAATAACATACTGTTGTGTTTGTTTAGTTTCATGTTAATTGTTTAATACTCACAGTCACAGCAACATGTTTTTTGTGTGATTGGCTATTTGCAAATGGCGAGCCGTGACTTTTATACATAGGCCCTCTGACCCCCACCCCTTCCCTCGAGTTATTATGTCACAGCAGCGTATACTTCAGCGGAATATCAAAACAATTACAAATTAATAACTCATATTCGAACACCTGAATAATTATTCGAATAGCTGAATAATTTCGAATATTCGATTAATCGTTCCCATCCCTAGTCCGTATGCTTCTTCACCAAAACAAATATTTAATAATATGTTCTTTATAGCATCACACTCCACTGAGAATCAATAAAAAACAACAGTAGAAAAGCGATGGATTGTGTATGAGGGCAGAGGAAAAAAAACAATGAAATGTAAAAGACGGTAAACAAACATTGATCGTCAAAGTATTTTTAGTGCAACGTCATGACAACAGCTACTGAAACTAGAAAATGCATTTCCTGCAGAAAATGCATGCGAATGCTGTAAACTGTGAATATTTGTGGCTGAATTTAGCTGAAAATGCAGAAAAAGCAGAATATTTTATTAGCTGAATGGTAGCTGCTTTTAGCTACAAAAATCAAGTAAGTGTGTGGCTGAACTTAGCGGAGAAATGCAGAAAAGTGAAATGATTTGAATCAAATTGATACAGCTCAAATGCATTGCAAAGACTTCCATGTTAAAAAAAGACTTTAAAAAGCTGAATATTTTGAAAAAGTACAACATATTTTGAAAAAGTTGAAAGTTTCCCATCATGTGCTGAAAAGGCTAAATAGTTTGATATTTGAATGGTTCCTGCAGCTGAAATTAGGCTGAAGGAGTTAAATAAAGATATTAAATGTAAGTAGTAGTGAATGAATGTTTACAAATACCCGTGTGTGTAAACCCAGGGATCAAAGGTTACCATGGTGACGACTTATGACGATTTACCAACTGCAGCACTGAGTCCCATTAAGAATGCATTGAGGATTATATCTGACAATTTTGCCACCTGTTGAAAAACTATGGCTCCTATAAAAAAAATTACCAGACCGTGAGCATCATGGAACCCCAATTAACTGATGTTTGTTTTTTTGGTTTTGTGTGTAAAATGTGGAGATGGGAGCAGTTTGTCTAAAGTGTACTTCTCTCTGCTCTGAAGAAAGATCCGGAAACATTTAACATGGGAATCAATTGGGAGCTAGGTGGACATTTTGTCTCTTCATGCCCTCAAGAGGCATTTTTTTATTTTCCAACCTAGGAGAGGTTTTCCTACGTTTTTCATGAAAAATAAATCTGAGGAGTGTAGGGTTTGGCAATTATAGCAAGTTTAAAACATTTTTTGGGGAGGATTTCAAGCACTCCTGCAATCTGTTTTGAGATCAAAGAACTCTAGACTTAACGAGCTGCTCCATCCACTCTAATGTTAAAATCTGAAAAGGCCTCTACCAAGCGCCAAACTAAGTTAAATATCTCAAAAAGTTCAATTCAATTTTGAATAGCTGAAGGTATTGTGATCATTTTAAAGCTGAAAGTATGTAGAAGGAGTAGCATTTGGCGCAAGGTGTAGGAAAAGAGGATTTGAAGGCATCTCCCATTGACTTCCATGTTAAAAAAAGAGTTTAAAAAGCTGAATATTTCAAAAAGTATAACATTTTTTAAAAGTTGAAGGTTTCCCATCGATTCCTGAAAAGGCTGAATAGTTTAATATTTGAATGGTTTCTGTAGCTGAAAATAAGCTGAAGTTATGGAGAGTCAAAGTATGGGCTGAAATAATCAGAGGAAGAATAAAGATTTGAAGTACTATAGTGGAATGCTGTAAACAGCATTCGCACTAATAAATTATCAGTAATGTATGGAACATGTTACACTGCATGGAAGGATAACCAAGAAAGATTACTGTGACAATTAGTTAAACAGAAAACGGTATGGAACTTTAGCATTTCAAACATTTTGCAGACTTTCCATGGATATGGGAACCCTTGAAGAGTCTCCAGCTCTTGGCTCTGCCTCTCAGTTCTCCTCACTCTGAGTCTGATGAAGCTGTGAGGACTGACGCCCAACACATTTATGTGTATTGACCTGATAACGCCAGGGAAATTTGCGGTTACAAAATGAGCAGCTAAAGAGAGTCTCTCCTGTGTGAGTTCTCATGTGTCTCCTGAGGTCAGCCTTGCTTCTGTAGGTTTTCGCACAAACTGAGCAGCTGAAGGGTTTCTCTCCTGTGTGAGTTATCATGTGTCTTGTCAGATTTCCACTTTCAATGAAAGCTTTACCACATACTGAGCAATTGTATGGTTTCTCTCCAGTGTGGATTCTAATGTGTTTCTGTAAACTTCCGCTCTGTGTAAAAGATTTCTCACAGAACGCGCAGCTGAATGGTTTCTCTCCTGTGTGAGTTCTCATGTGTGTATTCAGATGCGTTTCCTTTCCAAATCTTTTCCCACACTCTGCACATCCAAATGGTTTCTTGTCCTCAGTGCCTGGTAGTAAATGTCTCTCTGGATCCGAGTCCCTGGCTGGTTCTGGTTCTCCACAGTCCTCTCCATCAGCTTCTGCTTCCATGTGTTCAGTTTGTCTTTGATGAAGCTGTGAGGACTGAGGTTTCTCTTCATCATATTCACTCTTCACAGGGACAGGAGTGAAGGTGAACTTGGTGATATCTGCTTCATTCAGCCCTTGAAGCTGCTCTCCCTCCTGACTGCTCCAGGGTTCCTCCTGTTCCTGTTTTATGTGTGGGGGGGGCTCTGGGTTTTCCTGGCCTTCCTGCTGCTCAGGAGGAACCTCTTCATTAACCACCAACAGCTGCTGGACATCTGCAGCAAACAGGAAACACGCAGAGGGAAAGTGATATGAGAGTGAAATATAGACTGACGTCTCATACATCTTTCCATGTTAAAACGTATACATTAATCATTAATATCGTTTGAACAGTTCGAAATCAGCTCCACCTAAACAAACTACCAATTCATTCTTTAACAATAATGCATGTGCAATAATACTTTGGTTGTATAATCTATTACAGTATGACATTTACAGGGGACATTTTTGTACTTCTGTACAAAAGCTTTCATATCCTTTCAGGTAGGGGCAAAATGGCCACCGGGAGCACCGGGACATTTCCCAGGGGCCTGAAGGTTGGTCAGGCCTGCCAGCCGAGGGTCAAGTGTGACCTGTGACCAGCAGCTAATGGGAATAAGTTGACGGGCCTATTAAAACAGGCACAGTTTCAAAATGACATCCTCATGTCTATCACAAACTACGCTGCGTATCATTGATAACATGTAAGGTAGCGATGATCACAAGAAAGGGAAGGTAGAGTAGAGAAGGAGAGTGTTAAAGAGTCCTTGTCACAGACAACATGTGTAGTTGATTTTCACTTTTCTCTAGTAGGATTGCAAGGAAATGGTAAATAAAAATAGCACTTCTATTTGTGTGTGTATCAACACACACACACACACACAATAGATATACACAGTGGGGCAAAAAAGTATTTAGTCAGCCACCAATTGTGCAAGTGCTCCCACTTAAAAAGATGAGGTCCTAGGTATACCGCAACGATGAGACAAAATTAGAAGAAAGAAAAAAAAAAAGAAAAAAAAAAAAAATCCAGAAAATCACATTGTCTGATTTTTAAAGAATTTATTTGCAAATTATGGTGGAAAATAAGTATTTGGTCAATAACAAAAGTTAATCTCAATACATTGTTATATACCCTTTGTTGGCAATGACAGAGGTCAAGCGTTTTATGTAAGTCTTCACAAGGTTTTCACACACTGTTGCTGGTATTTTGGCCCATTCCTCCATGCAGATCTCCTCTAGAGCAGTGATGTTTTCGGGCTGTCGCTGGGCAACACGGACGTTCAAGTCCCTCCAAAGATTTTCTATGGGGTTGAGATCTGGAGACTGGCTAGGCCACTCCAGGACCTTGAAATGCTTCTTACGAAGCCACTCCTTTGTTGCCCGGGCGGTGTGTTTGGGATCATTGTCATGCTGAAAGACCCAGCCACGTTTCATCTTCAATGCCCTTGCTGATGGAAGAAGGTTGTCACTCAAAGTCTCACGATACATGGCCCCATTCCTTCTTTCCTTTACACCAGGGGTGCCCAACCTTTTTTGAACCGAGAGCTACTTTTGAAGTTGCCAGTCTGCCGAGATCTACCAGTACAAATAGAGAGGCGTAGCCATTACTGACAGCCTACTGCCAGGTAAATACACACTTCTACTTGTATAAAACTGACCTTTGTACGATTAATACTTCAGATCCTTTATCTTACCTCTTTCTAATCTACACACATACAAGTATTTAACTGAAGTTACACAACAGTGTTGTTGATACAGAGTTGGAGTTTATTCACACGTCACACTACAGTGGGTAATGTCTTCAAGAAACATTGAACAGTGCTGCCACATATGACACAGGAAAAAAAGAAAAGACTCTGAACCCTTTCTTTGCCATTATATAAAAATAGTGTTGCTACAAAAGTATAAATTAGGCTTACTAATAAGACAACTCAGATCTGAAGCTACACAGGAATCTGCTGTAACAGTGCAATAAAAAAGACAAAATTAATAGAATCAAACCCTTTTTTTGTTGCATTTTAGTAGATTATAAAAAGAAATGCCTTTAAAATACGATGCAAGCAACACTAGTTTCTTAACCTGAATTGATAATAGACTAATCAATTTAAGTTTGCATTCTTATACCATTTTGTACAATAATTATAATGAATAAGTTCAAACAAACTCAAACTTACAGCTGATTAATAACGGTATCTAACTTGAGTTTTTATCATATCAAAAACCTGTTGAAATGCGACTGTTATTTTTATTACGCATCGACAGCCTCCAGGAATGCTTCTTTCACAACTTCACCGTCTTTGAAAGACTTCATGTGTTTCGCAAGAACGTGACTGACACGATAAGATGCTCTGGTAGCAGCCTTGCTCTTGTTGTTGGGCCTGGTGAAAATGGACTGCTGTGCATTCAGCTGTCCTCTCAGGCCACTCCCCTTTTGGAGCGTAGGGCCGAATCAGGAGGGAATTGTGTCTCGTAGCGTTCGTGCACTGTTTGGAAATGCCGCTCCTAAATTACCCTTCTTCGATAAAGCCACGCTCGCATTGCAGATGAGACAGATGGACTTTGAATTGGAATAGATATAAAAATAATCATCCTCCCACTCGAGTGAAAATTATATATGTTTTGCTTCTGCCATAATTGCGGTCTTGTGTGTGTGCGGACTGTCACTCCTGGTGTTGACATGGTGTTGACACGGACAACGTTAGCGAACTAGTGCACTGCCCACCAGCCACGCCCCGACACATGGGGTCACGCCGGCCAATCACAAAGATTTGATGCGTTCAAGCGCATTATTCTGGCACAGGAAGATTATGTTACAGGACATTAACGATAAAACAGAATATTGTTGTTCTATTTTTAGACACATCTCGCGATCGACTGGGAATCTCCCCGCGATCGACCGGTTGGGCACCCCTGCTTTACACGGATCAGTCGTCCTGGTCCCTTTGCAGAAAAACAGCCCCAAAGCATGATGTTTCCACCCCCATGTTTCACAGTAGGTATGGTGTTCTTTGGATGCAACTCAGCATTCTTTCTCCTCCAAACACGTCTAGTTGAGTTTTTCCCAAAAAGTTCTATTTTGGTTTCATCTGACCATATGACATTCTCCCAATCCTCTTCTGGATCATCTAAATGCTCTCTAGCAAACTTCAGACGGGCCTGGACATGTACTGGCTTAAGCAGGGGGACACGTCTGGCACTGCAGGATTTGAGTCCCTGGCGGCGTAGTGTGTTACTGATGGTAGCCTTTGTTACTTTGGTCCCAGCTCTCTGCAGATCATTGACTAGGTCCCCCCGTGTGGTTCTGGGATTTTTGCTCACCGTTCTTGTGATCATTTTGACCCCACAAAGTGAGATCTTGCGTGGAGCTCCAGATCGAGGAAGATTATCAGTGGTCTTGTATGTCTTCCATTTTCTAATAATTGCTCCCACAGTTGATTTCTTCACACCAAGCTGCTTACCTATTGCAGATGCAGTCTTTCCAGCCTGGTGCAGGTCTATAATTTTGTTTCTGGTGTCCTTTGATAGCTCTTTGGTCTTGGCCATAGTGGAGTTTGGAGTGTGACTGTTTGAGGTTGTGGAAAGGTGTCTTTTATACTGATAACAAGTTCAAACAAGTGCCATTAATACAGTTAACAAGTGGAGGACAGAGGAGGCTCTTAAAGAAGAAGTTACAGGTCTGTGAGAGGCAGAAATCTTGTTTGTTAATGTGTTAGTGTGATCCAAGATGGCGCCAGTGTGTATGGCCTGCCGTCTGCCGATGCTTACGCTGTGTGTTTTTGTACTGTTTTTGTCATGCTTAATGCAAAATGTCAACTCTCTACTGGTGTACGATCGCCAAACACTGCTGGACCTTCGGTTTTCTGCCATTAATCCAGCAAAGTCTACTCGTGGTGGAGATAAAACGCTGCCTCCGTTTTTATCAGGGGGACCAGTTTACCTGTGCCGCACCCCTGCTCCACCTACCCGCTGTAAACGCCACCGCCGCCGGGGAAAACGCAGTGGTCGACTGGTGAGAATGAAGGCTTTTTCAGCTCATCGCTTCCTGGACCCTGTCGACGCCTGGCTGGTACCTGTCGTCGACCCGAATAAGGCATTCCTGCACCGCGGGACCTGCTCCCATCGTCCCCGTTGCCGTGGGGTTAATCCGCATAACCTGAGGTCTCTGTCGGGTTCCCCGGTCCTCTAACGCCGCCAATCTGCCAGGTTTGGCCTGGTCAATGCAAGATCGCTAACAAACAAGACTTTTGTCCTAAAGGATTTCTTCATTTCCAAGGGCTTGGATTTCGTCTTCGTGACTGAGACATGGCTCAGTATTGGTGAGTCCAGCGCGTTTACCAAACTTGTACCGCAGCATTGCTGTTATTTTGACTCTCCGCGGACGTCAGGCCGAGGTGGAGGTAAAGCAACTGTTCTTAAGAGTGACTATAAATGCCAGCAGCTTTCACTGACATTCTCACCCGGCAGCATTGAACTGAGCGTGTTCGAGCTTGGTCGCTCTCATACAGTGCTGTGTGCTGTGGTCTACAGATCTCCCAAATACAATAAGGGATTTTTTAACGATTTCTCTGACTTCTTGGCTGAAATTATGCCAAAATATGATCGTGTACTTATTGTTGGGGATTTTAATATTCATGTGTGTTGCCCCGACAAAGCTATGGCAAAGGACTTTTTAGACCTTGTTGATTCCTTTAATCTTGTGCAGTCTGTGTCTGGCCCAACGCAGGAACGCGGGGACACACTTGATCTTGTTTTATCTTATGGTTTGCCTGTTCTTAACCTGGAGATTTGTGACGCCTTTTTCTCTGATCATATGCCTGTATTATTTGATGTGAGTCTTGCTTGTAAAACGGTTAAACCGTGCGCTGCTCCTCGGCGCGCTCGCATTAATAACCCCTCCACTGCTAGTCAGTTGCCTTTAAACAGAACTGTGTGAATCGGGAACCTATGTCACCTGAAACGGATGAGCTTAGCTCATGGTTTCACTCTACTTGCAAAGCTGCCATAGACACTGTTGCTCCTTTAAAAACCAGGCAACCGAAAACTAAATCTCAGCCTTGGTTAAATGACACGACTCGGGCTGTCCGACAGGATTGCCGTAGAGCTGAGCGTAAATGGAAAAAGGACAAACTGCAAGTTTCATTTGAAATGTTGAGGGAGTGTTGGCGTTTCTATCAGATCACTGTGAAGGAGGCAAAAAGCAAACTTTTATCTGACATCTGTCTGTAAAATCGTCATAAGCCACGCGTTCTGTTCCAGACTATTGATGTGGTCCTTAATGCCCCCCAGAATAGCTCTATGGAGACCTCTACCGCGGTCTGTGAAGATTTTCTTCACTTTTTCATTAATATGGTAAACTCCACTAGAGCTCAAATCTCTGCTCCTGCAATTGACCCCTCAGTTCCTGCACCGTGTTCTGCTGTCTTTAATCAGTTTGAGCATGTAGCTCGGTTGGATGCTACTCAATCGGAAGCTATTGGTACCTGTTTATGTGGATCATTTTGTAAATGATGCTGTATGATGTCCTTTTGTTGTTCTATTTATGTTTTTATGTTTCATGTGGAACTACTTGAGCAGGTCTCCCTTGGAAAAGAGATCAATGATCTCAATTGTATTTTATCTGTATAAATAAAGGTTTGAAATGAAATGAAATGAGCTCTGTCTTTTGTACAGGAGATTGTTTCCAAGTTAAAGCCCTCTGGTTCTCCAAATGACCCTGTCGCGTCTCGACTTCTTAAAGAGGTTTTCCCCACTGTTGGACCATCTGTGCTGGCGGTTTTAAACAGCAGCCTGCTCTCAGGGAAGGTCCCCGAAAACCTGAAGCATGCAGTAGTGCAACGTCGTATTAAAAAAAACCAGCCTGAATCCCACAGTTCTGGCTAATTTTAGGCCCATTTCCAAAATGCCTTTTATGTCAAAGATCCTGGAGAAGATTGTCTACAGTCAAATTATGTTTTTTCTGGAAGAGAACAACATACTGGAGGTTTTCCAATCCGGTTTTAAAACTATGCACAGCACTGAAACAGCGCTTTTAAGAGTCTTTAATGACATCCTTTTATCTACTGACTCTGGGGACTGCGTTGTGCTTCTACTTATTGATTTAACTGCTGCTTTCGATAGAGTCGACCATGACATCCTGATCTCCCGCTTGGAAAAGTGGGTGGGCATTGAGGGAAAAGCCCTGGAATGGTTCAGGTCATATTTGAAGGACAGAACTTTCTCTGTCAGCCTTGGTGACTCCGAGTCATCCTCTGCTCCACTCCTGTATGGGGTCCCACAGGGCTCAGTATTAGGCCCCCTGCTATTCTCCCTCTATTTGCTCCCTCTTGGGTCCATTTTTTAGAAAGCACGGTATTGCATTCCACTCCTATGCTGACGATAGCCAGATTTATGTCCCTCTAACAAAGAAGGAGGGTTACTTAATTAGCCCACTGCTAAAGTGCCTATATGACATAAAGGCCTGGATGGCGTGCAATTTCCTTAAACTCAATGAAGGAAAAACCGAAGTAATGGTTTTTGGTAGGACCACTGACACCACTTCTGTAGACCTGGGTCCCTTGCATCAGTACACCAAGCCCACCGTTACGAACCTTGGTATTAAAATGGACCATGAACTCAAACTTGAGTCAGATTAAGTCGGTGGTAAAAACGAGCTTTTATCACCTGAGGCAGCTAGCGAAAGTAAAACCTTTTCTTTCCAGACAGCAGTTTGAGACAGTAATCCATGCCTTTGTCACCACCCGGCTGGACTATTGTAACTCTCTACATGGGGGTCAGTGGGTCCTCGCTCGCACGACTGCAGCGGGTGCAAAATGCTGCAGCAAGGCTCTTAACTGGCACACGGAAGTTTGACCACATTTCCCCTGTTTTAGCTTCTCTCCACTGGCTGCCAATTTATTTTAGGATCCATTTTTAAATTATTTTATTTACTTTTAAATCCCTAAATGGCATGACCCCACCATACCTTGCTGAGCTGCTACAGCATTACACGCCGAACCGCCCTCTCAGGTCAGCGGACCAACTGCTCCTGAATGTGCCTAAAACCAGGTAAAAGCTCAGAGGGGACCCTTGCTTCTCTGTAGCGGCTCCCAAACTGTGGAACGCTCTGCCCCTGGAGATCAGACAGGCCTCCACACTGCCTGCTTTTAAATCGCTTCTTAAAACCCACCTCTTCTCCTTAGCGTTTTAACACTTGGCGTTTCAACATCTTTTAGAGTGTTGCTTTTTTTGCATTTAAATTGTTTTTACTTGTACTTGTTTTATGGTGTGTGAGCTGAGCTGTGTTTTATCTATTTTCCTGTACAGCACTTTGGTCTGGAGGTTTAAAGTGCTTTATAAATAAAGTTGTATTGTATTGTTTGTAGGTGACCAAATACTTATTTTACCGAGGAATTTACCAATTCATTCATTCAAAATTCTACAATGTGATTTCCTGGATTCTTTCCCCCCATTCTGTCTCTCATAGTTGAAGTGTACCTAGAATGAAAATTACAGGCCTTTCATCTTTTTAAGTGGGAGAACTAGCACAATTGGTGGCTGACTAAATACTTGTTTGCCCCACTGTATGTTAAGGGTGTAACGGTTCACAAAAATTTCGGTTCGGTACGTACCTCGGTTTTTAGGTCACGGTTCGGTTCGGTACAGCAGGAAAAATTATCACAAAACATAACATTTTTTTTTTTTTTTTTTTTTATTAAACTGTGAATAATGTATTCACTCAAATAAATACAAAATATAATAAAATAAACATTAAGGTGCAGCATTTCGATGAACTGAAATAATCTGTATTTGAACTGTACTAGTACCTAAGCAGCCAGTTTGACATTATGACTTGCTTGTCATTGTATTTTCATGTTTTTTTAAAGAAAAATGTACTTGTCCACATTGCTTGCTGAAATGGCAGATCTGCTGGCACTAACAATGTCTCCTGCTGTGGAGAACACCCTCTCTAGGGACAGAGGTAGTAGCAGATACAGCCAGGTAGCGCTTTGCTAACATGGCAACATAAGGATATTTGCCGTTTGTAATAGCTTTGGCTCGGTCTGAAGTTTTTGCGAGTGGTGGAGGCTTAAATGCTAGTGAACACGTCTTTTTATCAGATTGAAAGCTACGGTGAGACGATCTCCCTAGAAGCTCTGTAAAGGTACGTGTTGTGATGACTGTATTTGCTTCGCGAGTCCGGATCACTCAGTGATGATACTATATACCTATATAATCTGTGGAGTCTCAGCTTTAATCGGATATATTGTATGTGCAGCTACGATAAGTAATAAGGGTACTTTTATCTTGAGTTCTGTGCCAATGTCCGTTAGCATTTTTCGCTCAGGGGTCATTTAGATGCTTCTTATGAGACTTGTGTTTTGTTTTGGTAAACATGGTTTGTATCGTCAGTTAGCTGAGATTATTTCCGTTAATCTGGTATAACACATTAATAGGTTCTTAAATATGAAGATCCCCTGAGACACAGTATCGTGAAAACAATTTTTTTTACATTACTTTTTTTATGAATTGAACAACAGAAAAATAATCGCCCGATTAATCGTTTTCAAAATAATTGTTTCCCCCCAGCACTAGTATACAGATATCGAGAATACAGATGTGTCAACAAAAGTTCACTGGAGAAAGAATATAGAAGAGACAACAGATTACCGGTATTACCTGTTACAGGGTATATGCAGGAATCCTGAAGTCAAATTTAATACCTTTTAAGACCTTTTTTAAGACCCTTTCCATACATGTTAAGACCTCACACCTACGCAATGATTACATTCAGGCATACTGTAGAATGCAAGCTCTTTGGACAATTTATATACTTATTAAAAACAAGCTACAAAATGTAATACAATAAAGTACAATGGGAGCCAGAGCCTTTTCTTATCAAGCTCCACATTTGTGGAATCAGCTTCCAGTTTGTGTTCGGGCGGCAGACACCCTATCCGTTTTTAAGAGTGCGCTTAAGACCTTCCTTTTTGATAAAGCTTATAGTTAGGGCTGATTAGATTCAGCCCCTAGTTTTGCTGATATAGGCTTAGTTTGTCGGGGGACATCTTACTTCTTCCTTCTCTCTGTCTGTACCTGTGTACTCTCATGTTCCCATTAACCCAGCTTCCCCAAATGTCTTTCTTTTTGGTGTCTATATACGCTGGGATCCGGAGTCATGGATGATCCTGCGGTCCTGTGTCCTGGATCGCGAGCGCTGGATCGCGAGTCGTGGCTGTGGTCCTGGATCATAGGTCCTGGATGGATATCCTCGTGGATTCATGTTCCCATTATACACACATGCATTTCCAAACATTTGGACTACCTATGTTGCAAATGTATTATCTTTTCAATTTACACACGGCATCTATTGCACGTCTGTCCGTCCTGGGAGAGGGATCTCTCCTCTGTTGCTCTCCCTGAGGTTTCTCCCATTTTTCCCTTTAAACTGGGTTTTCTTTGGAAGTTTTTCCTTGTACGATGTGAGGGTCTAAGGACAGAGGGTGTCGTATTCTCATACTGATATTCTGTACACACTGTGAAGACCACTGAGACAAATGTAACATTTGTGATATTGGGCTATATAAATAAACATTGATTGATTGATTGATTGATTGATTGATTGATTGATTGATTGATTGATTGATTGATTGATAATACATTGGAAGATGCTGTTTAATACTTTTTAATAAAACACTGCTCCGGAAGGTTGGAGATCTGCTCCTCACCATCGACCCTTCCCCTGAGGTTCGCAGCCTGGGCGTCACTCTGGACTCTAGCCTTGCCTTCAACTCCCACATCAGGTCTACTGTCAAAACCGCTTTCTTTCACCTACGAAACATCTCCAGACTCCGGCCCTCTCTCCCCGACCCCGTTGCAGAAACATTAATTCATACCTTCATCTCCTCTCGTCTGGACTACTGCAATGGAGTTCTGTTCGGGGTCACCAGCAAAGCCCTGGACAAGCTCCAGTACGTCCAGAACTCTGCAGCCAGGCTCCTCACCCACACTAAGCCCTGGCAACACATCACCCCTACCCTCATCCACCTTCACTGGCTCCCGGTCAAGTCACGCATCCAGTACAGACTCCTCCTGCTAACCTACACATTTCTCCACTCCCTAGCCCCTCCATACATCTCTGACCTCCTTCAGCCCTACACCCCCTCTCGTCACCTGCGGTCCTCTGACAAAGGGCTGCTCTCCATCCAGCGCTCCAAGCTGAAAACATTTGGCAACAGAGCCTTCAGTGTCGCAGCCCCCCCCCTCTGGAATTCTCTCCCCTCTGCAATCAGGAGTGCAGACACTCTGGACACCTTCAAAAAACACCTCAAACACCATCTGTTCACTCAGGCCTTTGGCCTCAACTAATTTACAGTCACTTATTTCCTGCTATTGCTCTGTATGTTTATTATTACCTTTTGTTTTGTTACTTCCCATTGTAAAGCGTCCTTGGGTTTCGTGAAAGGCGCTATATAAATTGAAATTATTATTATTATTATTAATAGCCTTAATTTTCGCTAAATTGATTTATCAACTTTTAATACTTTTTAAGACCCCGCGGACACCCTGTGTTATCGGCAGTACAAATAAAAACATGATTTACTTACTAAAATAAGTCATATTATAATATTTAAAACTTTATTTCAGTAAAAGTACAGTAAAGTATTAGCATACAAATATACTTGAAGTAGAGCTGGGAGATGATTAACCCTATGGAGTCGGTGGACTCGCCGGCGCGTCAAGGTGTGCATAACTTATGTAATTATTCATATATTTTCAATTATAAGGAGTAGAAATATGATTCAGATAACGACGGAATCGCTGGAAGTGTAGCTTTCCAGCGGTACCTCCTGTGAGACTGTAAACAGGGCACAGCAGCCAATCGGGCTGCTTGAAGCAGCCTGACTTGGCGTTACACTGTGTGGGATTGGTGGATTGGTGTGTCAGTCAAGGAAATCTCGGCCGGCAGCCATGTTGGTCTGAAATGACCAACATGACTCGAGAAATCACTAAGAACCTACCCACCAAGAAAAAAAACATAAACCACGTGTCTCCCATCAGTTTACGCCTGTGAGGAAGAGAGAGAGACAGAGAAAATGGCTAAAAAAAACTTTTCAGTTGCAGACTTCGCTAGAGATTTTTTTCGCTAGCAGCAGTGAAGGTAGAGCCTCAGAACATGAAGTTAACACACCAGCTAAAATCTTGCCTAGGGCAGCAAATTGGTCAGGGCCGGCCCTGTGTGTGTCTGTGGTTGTATACTGGATGTAAAGTAACTGGAAATACCTGTGTGAGAGAGAGAGACCACCTCCCAAACTTTCTTTTTAGTTGTGCATTGTTATTTGTGCTCGAGCAACATTTTAATTGAACTTTATTTCAATGTCTCGTGGAGGTCTTGTAGAGCACACGTGACCCCCCACCTACACAGCAGCCCATGCACCATCACCCCCACCTACACAGCAGCCAGCCCCACTGTCTTGGAAGACAGACAAATACCTTGACACTGTCTTGACATTTATAATGAATAGTTGGTTGAAAGTTCTGATGTTCAATATTGTAAATAGTGAGATTTTCCAGTTTCTTATATTTGTATAAATAGTTGGTTGAAAAAAAACATTTATAATAAATTGTTGGTTAAGAAAAAAAAATGTTAATGCTCAATTTGTATTTGTACACATCACATGAACCTCGGTATGTAATATGAAGTCATTATTCAGTCCTAACGTATCTCAGTCCCTGCTGTGGTGAAAGTAGAGTGATAAACACCTATTCTACTCAAAATTCGAATTACATTTTTTTTTCTTTAGACATGAATTACACATTTATATACAGTGTAATTCAAATATGTCACTACTTGTGTGATCCTAAGACTTTGGTAACCAAATCTAAAACACCAACACAATTGGAGTTTTGAAGATTTCCAAAAATCGGATGTCAAATCTTAAGCTTTAGAGCTAATCGTCTCATCACACAGTGCTCTAAGGTGGGCGAGTGACTTGCATTGCTAGCAAGACCAGAGACTGTCCTGAATATTTTGATACGTAACACATGTGGTGCCATGATATAAGAAGTACATTTAAAAGTTCATTTAAGGAGACATCTAAAAATCGAGAAAATACCCTTAGACTCCAGAGGGTTAAACATAATAATGTACAACTTTTAAAACGCTACACCTACACAGTAGTCAGTTCTACTCGTGCAATAACATTACAGAACTGCTAGCTTGAAACCGGCTACTAGCTCTTTATAAATGAATGTGGGTTCATGTTGGTCTGTTCTTTAAACTCAGACAGTGATCCCCTTTAGCTAAAGCTGTGTATGGAGAATGTAGTTAACGTTAGCTCAGCACGGACAGCAGTAGCCGTCAACATTTTCCATCACAAGCTAGCTGCCAACGGGATGTGTGGAGGGTTTAGCTAACGTAAATTAGCACGGATATCATTGGTAGTAAACATGCTTCCGGTATGAGCTAGCTGCTAACAGGCTGTATGTGGAAGGAGAAGCTATCTCATTATAGGCTGTGTTTGGAGGGTGTAGCTAATGTTATCTTACCACAGATATATAGCTGCTAACAGGCTGTGTGTGGGGGGTTATGCTAACGTTAGCTTAGCACGGAGGGCATTATCACTTAACATGTTTCCAACAGGAGACAGAAACGTACCTGCTTCTGTCTGCAGATGTACTTCATTTCTTGAATCCAACTCGCACAGTTTCCGGTGTCGGAGGTCCATCTCCTCTTCATACTCGGTTATTGTTCTTTCAAAGTGCTCAAATATGTCCTCGACAGCCGCAGTGAGACGCTGGTTGATATACTGCTTTAGACTCTGAAGTCTGGACATCTTTCACACGCAGAGGAATACTGTCGCTTCTTCTGCTGCTGTTATTCAATGTTTGAAGCTTTTACTTCTGCTTGCCGCTGCACAATTGTGACTGTGGCTGCATGTCACTTCTCTTAAATGCAATCCTTCCGTCCCTCATTGGAGAAGGGTCCAGCTGCAGCTGCAGCCGCAGCCAGTCGGTGGAGGTTGAACCTGTAGGAAGCTGTACTTCCAAATATGGTCAGAAGAGAGCGCGCCTAGCACGTGATACGCTGACGCAAGGATACTTAATAGTCCAGCAGCAAGTCCTCAAAAAAAGCGTTAGTTTTCGAGATACCCCTACCCGAGGTAGAACAAATTATCTTTAGGGTCTCCCATTAATGAAATTGATTGTTGTCATTTTTTTTTTTTTTTTGTACCCCAATCCCTGAAAAAGAGCCAAATTAGACCAGGCCGAATATGGGAAAGGTGACAAAAAAGCCCATAACTTGAGAATGGCCAATATTTTCCTCTTCAGATTTGCTGAGGTATGAACCAGGTGGCTGTCCTACATCAAATAGTCAGACAATTATTTAACTAAAAAAATACTGAATTATAGTCCTGTAGACTTAGCTTTAGTTTAGACGGAAATTGTGCTTTTGGTGATAGGAAAATAGGACTCAATCACTTTTCTCTCATATATCAGAAAAACAGAAATCCATAAAAAATATACCATTACTGAATTGTCTAGGGTGCTATTTAACACTAACCAGTAGTTGTATGGAAATATCTGGTACAGTTCTATTGCAAATGAAATTGCTTTAGACATAGGCCTACCTCTTCTCTGATACAGTCAAATTCCGAATGGGGGATAAGTGGCACAATAGCAAAGTTAAGAATGCTCACTCTGATGGTCATTATATTTGGAGAGGGAAATACCAGGTGGCTGAACTACATCACCAAATAGTCAGAATAAGAGTCACCCAATACAATAAAGTGTATTATTTCTAAATTGCAAGCCTCTAAAACATAGTTGTAAATAGTACAGGTTTTATTGAAACTGGAACCTTAAGACCTGTTAAGCCTCAAAGTCCCCCTCAGCGGGCACTTCTTTTTTTTTCATGACACTGTGTCTCAGGGGATCTTAATATTTAAGAACCTATTAATGTGTTATACCAGATGAACGGGAATAATCTTAGCTACATGACGATACAAACCATTTTTACCAAAACAAAACACAAGTCTCATAAGAAGCATCTAATGCAACAAAAAAAGGGTTTGATTCTATTAATTTTGTCTTTTTATTGCCCTTATGGCAGCAGATTCCTGTGTAGCTTCAGATCTGAGTTGTCTTATTAGTAAGCCTAATTTATACTTTTGTAGCAACACTATTTTTATATAATGGCAAAGAAAGGGTTCAGAGTATTTTCTTTTCCCCCTGTGTCATATGTGGCAGCACTGTTCAATGTTTCTTGAAAACATTACCCACTACACCAGGGGTCTTCAACTAAAATTCAACGAGGTCCAGTTAGAGAAAATCTCCCCATGCAAAGGTCCGGAACATCAAAATGTCTAAGTTGCTTCATGAATTAGTGTGATATATATTGAAGTGACCTGTAGCTTTATCAACGTCTGCATGTAATCAACAACTGACTGCCAATCAAATAAAGAAAGTACAATTCAAAAACAACAATATTTATTGTCAATTAACATTACTTAAATACTGTGGATATGTGTAATGTTTAAATATTGAAGTTAAATGCATCAATCTGGTGCACTTTGAGAGCAACATTAAGAGATCTATGGATACATCTCTCAACACCCATATTAAACAGAACTGTAGCATATTTTCCTTTTTGGATATTTTACAAATCACTCCCCTTTTAAACTCTATTCTTGTTATTTTTAACAACTTTTTTGTTGCTGTATACCCATTTTTAATTTAGTCTCATTAATAACTATAATGATCATCATATCAAGGTGTGCCTTAACCTCACTGAGCTGAGGTTATTTGAGCCTCTCAGGAGATAGCTCTCTTCCACCTGGTTGTAGAAAAGCTCTGTAAATTCGTTAGCATAGCTAGCTAAGCAGATGCTAATAACAACAGATCGCCACTGTGCTTACAACTAAAGACACAGCCACGCAAACACTGCGGCATGTGTACGGCTCCTTATGGGTATTGCAATATTTTAAGGGCTGGAGCGGCGTTCTGGTGCTCAGCACTCTTTTCAGACGAGACATATACCACGTGAAGACACGTTACGCTCTTGTTGTGTTCATGAACCTGTCCTTGGCCAGGAAAAACCTATAGGCCCTGGCTGCGGAACGCGGAATGGGGCGGGGTCGGATGTGGGCGGGGCTGGACGTCCGATGGGCGGGGTGTATGGATATCCTAATGACACAAACAGCATCATCTGCTGGACAACTACAATAAGTACAAATACAAATCTGCACTGACTAAATATAATTAATCTGCACTCGACTAAATATAATTTAAAAACTAAATATAAAAACTTCCTACTAATTAAATGCATGAATGTATTTAAATGTGTGGTATAAAAAGTCATATATTCTATATTAGTGTATTTAAGTATATTATTTAATATTTGTTTTAATTGATTATTCATTTAGTCAGTTCTGTGCATACTCATATCTAGTCCATATATTTCAAATGATACATTGCACTGCATTTCATAGAATGATAGAAAAAGCATTTATTATTTACAACATTTATCATATAACAGAACAATCATTAAGATAATAGAACCGAAAAAGCAAATACAGTAAATATAAAAACCAAACCAAGTACAACAGTGAAAGGCTTTGCTGATGCAAACATTCAACCACGCTCTTCAAAACAGGCGTGAACCTTAAGGTTTTCTTTATCAATGCACTGCTCAAAAAACATTAAATAATCCGACTCAAATTTGAACCTTGTGGTGACTACCTATTTAACCACTGGGACATAATTCAAACCTGGAACTACAGTTGCGGTTATTGTTCCCACACGGACATGTTATGGGTTACCTATAAATAGGTGTGCCCTCTTGGCTCTCTCTCTTGTCGACCCGGGCTGCGACCCGACAACATGTCCTTTGCAGCTTGTGATTAAAGTTCCCTTTTGTACCTTCGATGCACCGCCTCTGACTCCATATCTCTCGGCACTACAACCTGAACATAAATGCTGTGCTGCCTGGGGATGCTTCAAGCGCTCAGAGAAAGGAGTATGAATGTGAGGTTTCCCCACTGACACAGAGAGGAGGAAAGAATGGCTGGCTCAAGTCAGCAGGAGCAATGTAACTATCACAAAAGACAACAACAGCAACAACATATCGAGGGGTGAGAACCAGAGACGCGTAAGTGACATTTTGGTCAAAAATGAGTTATATATATCAAATGAAAGCTCTCAATGAGCTCTTTCTACTGCCAAAAGGGTGCATTTGAATTCTAAACCAATCCAGAGTTATTCATCAAAAACCAAAAGACCTAACACAGAACACACTGAACTATTTGGGGCCAAAAGGACGTAAGTGCACTTATGCCCTTTTGGCCCTGAGAAATGTATTATGGGTAAAGCCTTTGGATTGCACTTGAGTCAAAATGGCTGACACCATATGTAAGCAAGCTAGGTCAACCATGAGAAGAAAGCTTTTCACTGCTGAAGAAGTGTTACTAAGCTTATTTCAAGATGCAGAAGAGCTTGAAGAAGAGAATGAAATAATCCAGGAATCAAATTCAATGCTGGTGACAAAGGAAACTTAGTTTCTACAGATACATCTTCAACAGAGAATTCAACTCATCAGAGATCAGCGCATGCATGTTCCAGTATCTGTCAACTCTTTCAGGTACTGAGCATGTGGTGCTGTACTCTGACACGTGGTGGGCAGAACAGGAATGCTGGTTTTAGTGCCATGTGTCTCCATGAAGTTAAAACCTTGCCCATCTCCATGATTGACCATACATTCATGGAGTCTGGACACAGCAAGATGGAATGTGACAGTGTTCATGCAGCCATTGAGATCGACAGAAAAAAGGCCCTTTGTATAGTTCGGAGGGGTACACTCTTGTGAGGATGGCAAGGAGGAATAGGCCATAGAAGGTGATTCCAAGTCCTTCTCACAACACATAGGGACGGGTGGCGAAGTGGTCTGTGCATCTGATCATCAGATCAAGGGGGGTGCTGGGGAACTCCAGTTCAAAACCCGCTCCTGCTGCCACTGTGTCAGGCCGTTGTGTCCTTGGGCAAGACACTTCACCCGGAAGTATCCACAGGACATGATATCAATGTGTACTTGTAAAAGCGCCTCGATGACTTCGAGGCGTGAAGATGGATGGTGTGGCGCAGTGCGCTGTGCAATGATCATCAGATCAAGGGGTGAAACCCGCCGCTGCTGCGTCTGTAAAGCCGTTGTGTCCTTGGGCAAGATGCTTCACCTGAACTTGCTCCTGTGGGTATTGTCCACAGTGACCATTGCATGTATAAAAAAATATGTGTAATGTGTATATGTAAAGCGCTTTGAGCTATAATAAATGCAAGGAATTATTATTATTATTAACACACTAGGGATGCTCAATTATGGCAAAAATCATAATCACGATTATTTTGGTCAATATTGATATCACGATTATTAAATATGATTATTCATTGACTTTTATTGAACTTAAAAAATAATAATAATAATTTGAACAGTATCTTTTTAACAGTTGATTACCCTGAACTTTAAGTATAACTCAACTGCAAAGTATTCAGCTAAAGCCACATATTTTTTAACTTCCCCACGACATTTGTCATATAGGGCAGGCAGTGCAGATCTGGTGAAATGATGCCGAGATGGCATCGCTTAACGCTTGTCCATAGTGTTAGCCAGTTGCTTAAACCCCTGGTTGCTAACCGTGCTAACTGGGCACATGTCTTTAGCTATGTAGAATGTGATGGCATGTGTTATATCTTTGTGTCCTTGCGAGCTGCTTGAGTAGGCCGTTGCACTGTAAAGCGCGTCCTTAATTGATGACTGTGATGTGGTGAATGAAGTCGAGGGGGCACGCTCGTGAACTGTCAACAGGGGGGCGGGGGGGGGGCCTCGCTGAGGGGAAACCGTGGACCTCGTTGCAAGCCAAAATCGTAATCGAGATTAAAATACGATTAATTGCACAGCCCTACAACACACGGTCCGAAACAGAACCAAAGACACAGAGGGACAAACAGTTATTTGGCAGAAAATGAAATGGCTGTGCTACACAAAAGAGGATCCGAAAAGGACTCAGTTCAAATATGAGCTGTCCGACCAAGCTGCAAGTTGGAAAGCAGGAGACCAGAGGTGCTCATGCAATTGAACCAAAGAAGATGCACACAGGTCCACCTGGGATCACTGCTGTGAAAAAGAAAGATGTACTCACACAAATGGGAGTATCCCTCACTCCTATGTGGACTTCTACCAGTCTTTGCCAGTCATCCAGGCAGAGTAGGCTAGTATGTCGTTTCAAATCAATCTGAAACGTACATGATCTGCATGAAATATGCTGTTGTCGTATATTATATTGCTATATTTGACATTCCCAATGTTCTAAAGTAGTTTTTGATTTGCCAAACAGTTATTAGGCCAGGTTTAATGTAATTGATTGTTATTCAGTGAACTAATGTGATATTGATATGTTATATGATCACAATGGACTCTGTAGCCTATTTTCAATCGGTTATTTGGGGAAATGGCTAAATAATTAACTATTTGGCAAAATGGTTATTAATGTTTGTTTTTTTGAAATATAATTACATTCAATGAACTAATATGATATAAGGATATTTTCATATAATATTGTTATTATAACAATTGATTACTGTTACTTTTGACCTCATTAATGTAAAGCCTTTTTCCTATTTTTATCAGATACGCCCTTTTTCTTAGTTCATATGAGATAAAATCTTAGTTCCAAAAAGGCGCATGTGACTTTATTCCAAAAAAAAAAAAAATAGAAGAATATTTTTTTCAATGAAAGTCAAAATATTGTTCATTAAGTATATTGTCATCCACATGTTTATGAAGTTTTCATATTAAAGATTGAATTTAATAAACAAAGTCAGGACAAAGTATTGTCATTTTTTGTTTTGGCTCTCCTGTAAAGTTGGTCAAATGTCACTTACGCCCCTCTGGTTCTCACCCCTCGATATGTGAGGTAATCATATTTTTCACAAAACGAAGACCACACCATTGAGAAGCTTAACGTCTGTTTAATAAAAAATAAGGAACAGGGAGAGGCTTGCAAAGCTCTGGGAGTTGAGACTCAGGTGCAGGGTGAGGGTCTCATTGCAGGTCTTCAGGCTCCATTGAATCCCCCTGGGGTTCTTGTGCTGAAAGAGGGAGACAGGAGAAAGGGTTAGATACATCTAGCAACCTATAGGATGGGAAATTGCCGACCTATTTTAAACGTACCTTGTGTTTTCACTCTCACTTAAGTCCCTCTCCCTTTGCCATCAATCCAACATCAGCTGAGCTGCAACATAATACAGAGAGGTAATAATCAACAGAATCAAAGACATAATATGGCTCTGCTAAAAACATTCACCCATAAGTTACGTTTTTGTTTACTGTTTGGAAGTCTCAAATATGCACTCTAAATCCATATCCATGTATCACAAAAATAGCTCTCTTCCTTATTATTGTGTAACGTTAACTATATTATACTAGCTTGAACTCCAAAATGGATATCCTCATTTCACCACCTCCACCCACTACAATCACATGCCCCAATGTTATATTTAGCTAATATGTAACTCCCTCCACCCCGGATAAAAGCACGTTAAGAAGCCCCTTTTCTCTAATTCCACAACGTTGGAGGAAATAACATGAGGAGAACGGATTAATAGGCTGTTCGTGGTTAACGTGTGTTGCTAACTTTATCCGGCATTCTAGCCTAATCTGTTATCTGTAAACGTTAAATATACTGACTGAAGGGATAATCCACTAACATCCTTTAATACACATGTGTAGTTAATTTGATTCAGATGTTTTGATAATATCCGCAATATAAATCTTTAAACGTCTTCTTACCTTTAAAAGTCCATCACGAACAGTCTATGCTACAACTCTACTGCGCTGCTAGCCGCAGATCCTCTCAATAGTTTCCCGGAAGTGCTCCGCGATCTGCCATTGCTGTAAAAAAACTGGTCCATTGGAGTGAACGGAGATGTCGGAACTCTTCTCTGGGCGGGGTCGGACATCCAACCCCGCCTTTTATCCGACCCCGCCCCATTCCGCGTTCTGCAGCTAGGACCTTCTCGGAAAAACAGGTACTCGCTTGTTTCATTATTTTTGCGGTCTAGATTTCTTCTTCTTTTTTGAAGTGAGAAGTTGTCCGTCTGTCGGACTGACTCCCTCCCCCCCACCCCCAAAACGAAAACTCTTCGGTTCTCCACGAATTACACAAGTCACCCAAATCAGCGTTAAAAAAGCGGGAGGCGCCGAAAAATCCCCTATTAATGTATTGATTATAGCTCCGGGTCCGTATAGGTCGGCGCCTGGGTCCGGATCCGGACCGCGGTCCGCCTGTTGCCGACCCCTGCACTATAGTATGTGACGTGCGAATAAACTCCAACTATCAACAACACTGTTGTGTAACTTCAGTTAAATACTTGTGTGTAGATTAGAAAGAGGTAAGATAAAGGATATGCAGTATTTTATGAAGTATTAATCGTACAGAGGTCAGTTTTATACAGGTAGAAGTGTGTATTTACCTGGCTGTCAGTAATGATCTCTATTTGGACTGGTAGATCTCGGCAGACTGGCAACTTTAAAAGTAGCTCTCGGTTCAAAAAAGGTTGGGCACCCCTGCTCTAGCCCATCCAGAACAGAGACAACAGCCTGTTTCTGGAGGCGAGTGGGGGGCAGGAGTCGGACGACTCCTACCCCGTCTCCCTCCATGGCTCGCCATGCGGCTCTCCCCTCCCCCCTATTCCCCGGACGGGGGAGACGGGGTCGGAGCGAGAGTCAGAGGTGGCGGCCGAGCACGTGGTCCCCTTCTCCGTGGCCACGCCGCTACCGGGTGGCATTATGCTGGAGCTGCCGGAAATAATCGGCAAAGCAGCAGCATGCAGAGGCCTCCCCGTTTCCCGAGGACGGGAGAGGGTGGCTCTGGATGACATGGCCGGAGTGTTTTTCCGGGTTCAGACGGGTAGGAGTGACCCGATCTGGCCGCGCTTCCCCGCCATTAGGCGATACCAGGAAGGGGCAGCGGCGAACCTGAGGACCTTAAGGGCTCCGGTGGCCACTTTTGTTCCCTTCACTAAGGTGGAGGGGTTCACAGAAGAGGTTTTTCCAACCACCCCCGCTCTGGAACCGAGCTTAACGGCGTTCTTCGGGGTTAGGCAGGCCAACTTGGTCGCCGGACGGCGCCCTATGTTGGCCACCCTCAAAGACCAGTATGTCGCCCGCCAGGCTGACCGGGCGCACCAGTGTGCGTTCCAGGCGTCTGACCAACTCGGTGGTGACGTTGGTCGAACGGTCCACCACCGTAGCTCCAGAGGAGGCGGAAGATATCGCTAAGGCGGCCAGCACGGCACTCACGCTGTGCGCAGCCGTGGCAGTCTCCCAGGCAAGGATCACAGCCTGGATGACTCAGATCCAGCGCCACCTCTGGTTGCAACAAGCAGCGGTTACAGAGCCAGCCAGGAAGGTTTTGCTGGACGCTCCGATCAGCTCGGACGGGCTGTTCGGACCCCAGTTCCTGGCCGTGGTTGAGTCCATGAAGGCGGCATCCAGCCAGCAGTGAAGCAGCAACGGCTCCAGCGGCAGCAGCAGCAGCCAACCGGGCCACAGCGGCAGACGGACAGACACTCGCAGCAGCAACAGCCGAGGCGTCAGACTCGTCCGTCAGCGACGGCTGAGGCACCGTCCCGCGCCTCCAGGGCACCGTCCCGCGCCTCCGGCCCCCCACAAGAGAAGGGGGGTAAGAAGGGAGTGAGGTACTTCCGTTCGGCGTCTGCTCCACGAGAGCCGCCGAAAAAACAAAGCTGGCCTTGACGGTTTGGGGGGGGGAGTGTGAGGGAAATAAAAGAAGATTATTTCCCAACATGTTGTCTGAGTCATCAGTTACAAATGTGTTTCACATATCCCCCACCCTGGGTGAACCAGCTGCCTATGACCTATCGGTTAATAGCCAGCAGGGTTCGTTACAAAAGCCTGCGCTATTTAATCTATCGATTAATAAGCTGCGGAGCACAGTAACTACACCAGCTGCCTCCAATCTGTTGATTAGTAGGCAGCAGGATTCGCTGCAGAGGCCTGATGGTTATGACTTTTCGGTTATTAAACCACAGACCTCGCGGCATTCCTCTGTCCGAGATACGCCACCTACACACGGTCACAATAAGCCCATGAGCGCCGTGGTAACGCCTCATGTGGATATCACTGCACACAGCTCCATCCATCCTCTGAGCGTGTACGCGCGTCATGATGAGAGGCGGAGTGAAATGCAGCGTGTTGAGGTTTCCTCACAGCCCTTTCGCTCTAGGCCCACCTTGGGTTGCCTCACGGGCAGCGGCAGCGAGGGCTCTGGCGTGGCTCGTCGTCATGACGACCACAACACATCTCGAGCATGTGCGCCCGCTCTCAGAGTGTTTCTCGGAGTGGCAGCGCGTGTGTCTGATGGACAGATGGATGAGCAGGCTGATCAGCAGAGGGTACACCCTGCAGTTCGCCTCCCCCCCCCCCACAGTTAAACGGGATACAGGTGATACACGCTTGTCATCCCGAGAACAGTGTCTTGCGCTCCAAGCAGAGCTACGGGAACTCCTGTTGAAAGAGGCTATTTCCAGGGTTCCCCAAGAGGAAGAAAATCAGGGGTATTACTCCCGCTATTGTCTTATCCCGAAAAAGACGGGGGGAATGAGACCCATCCTCGACCTGTCAGCTTTCAACAAGGCAATAATGAAAAGGCCTTTTCACATGCTGACGGGCAAAAAGGTATTAGAGTGTGTTCACCAGGGAGACTGGTTCACCTCTGTAGACCTAAAGGATGCATACTTCCACGTACCCATCATCCCGCAACACAGGAAATTCTTGCGGTTTTTATTCCAGGGAATATCGTACCAGTACAACCGTCTGCCGTTCGGCTATTCCCTGGCTCCTCGCACTTTTTCAAAGTGTGTAGAGACGGCGCTGCAGCCGCTACAGAGAGGAGGGATGAGAGTACTGTTTTACCTGGACGACCTGCTGCTGCTGGCTCGCTCCAGGGAGGAAGCGGCTTTACAGACGGTACAACTCATATCGCATCTGTCAAAGCTGGGTTTCATAATGAACTGGGAAAAGAGCTGTCCTCTTCCCTCCCAGAGTTTTCTTTACCTGGGGTGGAATTGAACTCAGCCCGAATGAGAGCACGACTCTCACGGCAGAGAGTGGAGACGCTGACAGCTCTCCTTCGACGCGTCACACCCCGCAGCGTGGTGACGTCACTCTCCGTGATGCGGCTGCTCGGCATGATGGCAGCTGCTCACGGGGTGATTCCCCTGGGTCTCCTGCACATGAGGAGACTGCAGAGGTGGTTCATGCGCATCGACCCCGTACGACAGAAGAGGCGCATGGTGGTCATCCCTCTGTCCGTGGGTTCAGACTTAACCTATTGGAAAAGTCCCCACATCCTGTCAGAGGGGGTTCCCCTGGGCAGAGTTACGTCACACACCTCGGTGTTCACAGACGCATCTCTCTCAGGGTGGGGAGGAACGTGCATGTCGCAGGCAGTGGGAGGACAGTGGCCGGCTCACATGCCTTTCCACATAAATGTGCTGGAATTGATCTCCGTACGGAGAGTAATTCAGCATTTTGCCCCGTTGCTGCGGAATCATGTGTTGATTCGCACAGACAACAGAGCCGCGGCAGCCTACATCAATCGCCAGGGCGGTGTACGCTCAGCGCAGCTCCTGAACACAGCCAGACGGCTGTTGATCTGGGCGCGCGCACACGTGCTCTCCATCAGAGCACTGTATGTGCCCTGAGAGCTGAACAAAGGGGCAGACCTCATGTCCAGAGGAGGTCCTCGCCAGGGAGACTGGAGCCTCCATCCCGAGCTGATCGCCCAGGTTTGGAGCCGGTTTGGAGCCGGTTTGGGAGGGCCGAGGTGGATCTGTTCGCCACACGCGGGAACGCGCAATGCGCCCTCTGGTTCTCCCTGTCAGCGCGGGACCACCCCCCTCTGGGGGTGGACGCGTTCGCACATCGGCCATGGCCCAGGGGACTGCTGTACGCCTTCCCACCAGTCCCGCTGATTCCTCGGTTCCTGGACCGAGTGCAGGAGGAGCGGCTGTCAGTGATCCTAATTGCCCCGGAACGCACGGGAGCTTCCTGGTTTCCATGCCTACAGCGTACGCTGTCAGGCAGGCCGTGGGAGATTCCGTGGCGGGGGGACGCTCTCTCACAGGTGGAGGGAGCGATCTGCAGTCACCCAGTGATAGGCCAGCCCTTATGGGCATGGCCCCTGAGCGGGAACACTTAGAGAGGTGGGGTCTCTCTCAAGATGTTGTACGCACCGTTCAGGTAGCCAGGGCCGCGTCTACCAGAGCGTCCTACACAGCCAAGTGGGCAGCGTTCCAGCGTTGGTGTGTAGAAAGAAGCCTGGACCCCATCACGTGCCCCCTGCCTCACGTGCTGTCATTCCTCCAGCTGTTGTTGGACAGGAATTTGGCGTTCAGCACAATCAAGGTATATGCGGCTGCCATATCATCTTGTCACGTGGGTTTCGGAGCAGGGACGTTGTTCAGTCACCCCCTGACGAAACGGTTTCTGCAAGGGGTACGAAGACTCAGACCGGTGTCACGCGCACTGGCGCCTCAGTGGGATTTGGCTTTGGTGTTACGAGCACTAAGCAAAGCCCCATTTGAACCTTTAGAGCAGGTTCCCCTCAACATGTCATCAGCCAAAGTAGTACTGCTTTTGGCTCTAACGTCGGCGAAAAGGGTGAGTGATTTATCGGCTCTCTCTTTGTGGCCCCGTCATGCCTCCGGATCCAGGGGGATGGCAGTTCGGCTGTGTTACGTCCTAACCCAGCCTTTATGCCAAAGGTCATCACAAGCTCTTTTAGGTCAAGAGTGATCACCTTGGACGGGTTTTTTCCGCCTCCTCATAAATCGGAGGAAGAAGCCACGTCTCATCTCCTCTGTCCGGTGCGCGCGCTGTCCTGCTATGTGGCGCGCACGGCGGCATGGCGCCGTTCTCAGCGCCTGTTTGTGCTTTACAGAGAGCGCTCGATCGGGCAACCTCTGTCTGCACAACGGCTGTCACACTGGCTGTGTGAGGCTGTGTCGCAGGCATATGTCTCCTCTGGGGTGAAGCCCCCGGAGAATATCAATGCGCACTCCACCAGAGGAATTCCTCCTCCACGGCTTTGCACGGAGGAATGTCAGTGGAAGATATTTGCACGGCTGCATCTTGGTATTCCCCCTGTTCATCTATTCAATTTTATTTGAGGGATGTCTCCCTTTCCTCTCTGACGCACCCTGTACTGGGTGTCCTGTCGGAGTGAGTGACGTCAGGGATCTGTGCTTCTAGTGCCGGGCGGACCCAGTGGGGCGCAGACTACATCATGCCTCGCCCTTAACCCAATAGCGATAGCCTTAGAGGGCGAAGCCATATACGAAATAGAACTGAGGTTACCTACTGTAACCCAGCTTCTATGAGTAAATGGCGCAGCCCTCTAAGCGCTGGGCCCCACTGGCTCTACGAGTAGCTGAAGAACAGTTATATTGTATGGGAGCAGATTTCATACAGGGGATCGCAGTTCAAACTAAGTGCTTTACATCAGTAAGAAATAAGATATAAAATCAGTGTAAAACAAGCAACAAGAGCAAAGCATCAAGTGGGATACAATAATATATATTATATATAGTAATCCCAACAGGCCACCTTGTTTATGGTTTGATTCAGTTTTAGTAGAATATAAAATACATGAATGAATGATGAAATGAGCACAAAGTGCAGACATACTATAATTATATTGAGGTACTTGAGACTAGTCCTGCAACTGTATAGTTCTGCTCCACAACAATTAGAGAATGAAGAAACCATCATGTAGGAAAGGCTACATGTGAATAGAGGGGCAGAAAAACGGCTTGCACATTTACATTTCAATCTTGAACAATGAACAGCGGTAGACAGTATCTCATTTAGTATCATCATCCTGCGCTTCGCCGGAGGCCTTCGAGTGCTGAGTGTGCTTGGCCTCTCTCCGAGCGGTGCCGGTGTGGTGCAGATGGTGGATTCTGCCAGGCAGGGCTCAGCATCAAAGTGGAAGGACTCCTCTGTGGTGCTGGTCCAGGTTTCACTGCTGGTGCCACCGGGGGGTGATTCTGGTGACGTTCCTTAATTTTTTTTAAAATAAATTCACAGTTAGTTGGATTTAATACCATGGCTTCTTAAAACTGTTTACTAAGCATTCATAACAAAACAATACCCTGAAATGTGTGTGCCATTAGTTTGGGGTGTGGTCGAGTGTGAGAGGTACATGTGATGCTCTATTCAGATGCTAAAGACATACTTCTAGAAGATTCAGAACACTACAAGATATAATCAAGACATATTTTATCATGTATTATTATAGGTTAAGATAAAAGCGTTATTGATCCCATGGTGAATTTCATAAGCTACCCAGCAGTATATCATGTAATTTCAATTAGCTCCTCCTTTACCAGCTGCAACATTAAGAGCACATCAATAATTATAATACAATAATATATATATTATTCTGTTATTGTTATATTTAACACTGTAACCACCAAATGAATGAAAATAATGTTTTTGTAAATGAAAGAAGCAAGAAACACTTATTTGTACTCAACAAATAAAATAGTTACGTGACGGTGAGGTTCGAAGTACTCTCCTTCCTTCTTGTGTAGGGCTCTAGAAGCTGCAGCCTGGTTATGATCCACTGCTGTCTGCCAGTCCTTTGTGCTCCACAACTACCCGAAGGGGCAAGTCTCCTGTACCGGGTGTACTGGGTTCGCAGAGAATCCCACTTCTTCAGCTCTTTCTCTGAAGCACACAAATAAACGATGTAAGCATTGTGGCTAGTTTAGTTTAGTTTATTTATTTATAGTGTCGTGGATAGTCCCCATCGATGAACTGTCACAAAAACAGTAAATGGAGCACCTTTAGCCGACATGGCTAATTTCCAGCCGTTGTCCCCGGCCAGATGGTAATAGACACCCTTAAAATTACAATATATCAACAGCATTAGTTATAAGAAAATATATAAAATAAAATAAAAAGGAGGAAAGAGGATAAAAGAGAACAATAAACAACACACGTTACTATATACAGTACATGTCACATATAGCACATCACAATCACATCACAGAAACGAGGGGCAACATCCATGATCACAACATGTAACACAACATGTAACACTCACGCCATACTCAACACAGACTAGTGTGTGCAGGTGTAGTTCTCAGTGAACCATGTTTTTAAGTGAGCTGTGAAGGTGGGATGTGTGTGTCTGTCTTTGATTTGAGTGGGTAGAGAGTTCCAGTTTTGTATTGCTGTGACTGAGAATGATGACTGACCAAAAGTCCTCCTCCTGAATGGGACTGATAGGTCGCCACGTGTGGAGCTTCTAGTGGTCCGTCTGGTGTTGTTACGTTGAGTAACCAATGAGCTAAGAGGTGGAGGGGCTGTATTGTGCAGGATTTTGTAAACCAGAACGATGTTCCTATACTTTATTAAATGTTCTCAACTCAGGATGTCATGCTTGTTGAGGATGGTACAGTGACGGGAGCGGTTAGGTTTCTGGTCCAGTACTTTGAGGGCTTGTTTGTACAGGGTTGCTCGTGGCTTCAGTGTGGAGCTGTTAGTTTGCCCCCAGCTTGTGAGACAGTATGTAAGATGTGACATGATCATGGCATTCATGTATCATTTGGCAGAATTCAATGTCATTGTGTTTCTTATGTATTTAAAATGGGCTAGGCTAAACTTGACTCTTTGGGTCACTTTTTTGACTTGTGTTCTGAATGTTAAATTAGAGTCAATAATGATTCCAAGGTACTTAACCTGAGGCACAATGTTAATATGTTCACCTGAGATGCTTATATTTGACACAATGCTGCATTTTCTTTTTGTGAAAAACATTCCAACTGTTTTGTTGACATTAAGCTGAAGACAGGAGCGGTGTAGCCAGCTAGTGATCAGCACTAAAGCTGAGGTCAGTTTATCAGCAGCCTTTTGCTTTGTGCTGGCATGCACATATATCACAGGGTCATCGGCATATAGCTGTGTTTCCACATCAGGACAGACAGATGGCAGGTCATTCATATATAGGGAAAAAAGAAGTGGACCAAGTATTGAACCTTGTGGTAGTCCGGTGCTTAAGTCTAGAGCTGGAGAGAGTCGATTATTGACGATAACATGCTGACACCTACCAGTGAGGTATGATTCAATCCAACTGAGTGTTAATGGAGAGCAGTTAAAAGCAGACAGTTTGGACAGAAGGACCTTATGGTTGACTGTATCAAAGGCTTTGCGTAAATCCAGAAATACTACACCAACAACACCTCCCTTGTCAACCATTGCTTTGACCTTTTCTATAAAAAAGCAGTTGGCTGTTTCGGTTGAATAATTTGCCCTGAAGCCAAACTGCATGGGATGAAGTTGAAATGGACTGTTGTTTAAGAAGGAGACAAGCTGTTCTGACACCCACTTCTCAGCCACCTTGGATACTACAGGTAAGATGCTAATAGGGCGGTAGTTGTTGATGTTCAGAGGGTCACCTGACTTGAAAATGGGGGTTACAATTGCAGTCTTCCATGCACTTTGGGAATGTCCCATGTAATACAGATGAATTGATGATTTGAGTAAGAGGGCAGACTAAGTAATCTTGCAGTGATTTAAGCATTGTAGAATCCATAGCATATGTGTCCTTAGCTGTCGAAGTTTTAAGAGAATTAATAATTGCTTTGGTTTTTAATTCCGATATGGGTTGAATGCAAAAGGACATCTTACTTTCGTCGACTTTGATAATATGTTCTGCTCTCAAAGGGAAGTTCTGTGCAATCTCATCTACAGAGTTGATAAAATATTTATTAAAAGCTATGGCAAGTTGTTCTGGGTCTTGCACGAGGTTACCATTCTCTTTTAGTTCTAGCTGCTTTTTTGGCCTGTGCTTGATTCCCAGTAAGTTTTCAATCTGTTCCCAAATTATTTTAGTGTTACCTTTTGCCTCATTAATTATTGGTATGAAGAAGTTGGCTTTTGCCTTTCTGATCATTTGAGTTACTTTGTTACGTAATGAAGTAAACCTATGCCTGTCAGTAGTTAATTTAGTTTTCAGTGCTCTTTTCAGTGCAACGTCTCTTTCCTTCATCAAGTTCAATATGTCCGTATTGAACCAAGGAAGTGCATTGTTTTTGTTTTTTCCACTTTTCATTTTTCTGGAGAACATCTGCACTAAATCATGTAGCTTGGTCGCAAACATTTGGCTGTCTGTTTCTACACTGCTTCCAGTTAGCATACTTTCCCAGTCAGTGTGTTGCACAGCTTGCTCAAAGTTTGCAAATTCATTTTTTGGTATTCTTAGTTGTTCCAGAGGTTTGTAAGAGTGGTGGAACCGTTTCTTTGTGAGTTTTCTGGATATTAATATTAAGTTGTGGTCCAGTGATGAAATTAAATGTTTTATCCACTCTCTCAGGTTTATTACTTAATATTAAGTCTATTTGTGTCTGTGAGGATGAGGTTATTCTGGTTGGTCCTTCTGTCATTTGTGTTAAGTCTAAACTATCTGTGATTTGCTTAAGGGATTTCCTACTTGTCTTGTCTAACCAGTTACAATTCAGGTCACCAAGCAGTATTACTTCTGTTTTGAAATCACATGCTTTAAGAAGTGTTTTGAATGTGGTGTAGAAGTCATTATTTGAAGATGGTGGGCGATAAACAACAATGAGCACAAATGACATTTAGGGGACAGCATTATTTTTAATCCAAGACATTCCAAGTCATGGTTAAAAGGCCAGCATATTTGATGACAGTTGAGATGGTCTTTGACATAAATCATGACCCCACCCCCTCTTCCGTAAGATCGATCATGTCTAAAGCTTTGATAGCCTGGCACATGCAATGCAGCGGATGGAGAGTTGGTATGAAGCCATGTTTCTGATAGGCAGAGAAAATCTAAATTGGAATCATGAAGAAGATGATAGACTTGATCAGCTTTAGGTGTGAGGCTACGGATGTTCAAATGTCCTCCAAGGATGCCCTTTGGTTTATGTTGTTGATCCCAGATCACTAAAGAGTGATTAACAGTTTTAAATAAATTGAACTTGCGGTGTTTTTTGAAAACAGGATTTATGGTCCTGTTGATTTTGTAAGCATGTTGTTTGTCGAACGGACTGACGCGCTGAGTTTGCACCTGAACGCAACATCCAACTTCCGGGTTTGCTGGACAGCACAAGCCGGTCAAGTTATAAATGCCATACGGGTCAGAGGACACCTCCTCCATGGCCATCGGGGCATCCTCGACGCTGTGCCCGAACGCAGCAAGCCGGTCCCGGTCCCCGCCGCTCCCCTCGTCCACGGCCCCCGGCGTCCCAGATCTCCGCTCCCCCGCACCGGCAGCTCCACTTCCCAGTCGACACAGCCCAGCCAGTCCGTCTCCGGCACCCGGACAACAAACGCAAGGCATCACACCAGGTTGGTGTATGTGTTCAATCACTTTGCTTTCTCTGTGAGTGTCACGTACCTGAGAGACAGGGATGTTGCTCTTCGTGACTTCACGGTTGATGTTTCGAGTTGTTGGGCCTGGCCACTGATGTACGTCTCCAGATAGCAACAGGTAGAGTGTGATGATGATACGGCAGTTACCTTGACGTTTGTCTCGGACTTCATTATTTCGCTTAAGGTTATGTTGTTGATGTTGACCCGCGGTGAGAACAAATGTTTGCATCAGAGCGTGTTTCCCGTACCCAAAGTGCTTCAATTTGTCTGTGTGCACTGCTAAGATGCAGGGCCCATTATTCGTATTTAAGAATGGACCCGTGTTTAAAAAGTTTAAAATGAAGGCATATGTTAAAAATGCAAGGAGAGCTCCTGTTACACCTGACCTGCCTGCCACCGCCATCTTCCTCATCTTCCTCCCAATCACTGTCTCTGTACCGTTGTGTGAAAGCTGGGGCTAGCTCCAGTGACCAAGGTGACGCTGAAGTTGGATGAGAATGGCTTCGTGTGTGCAGGTGGAGTTTCCGGACCTTGAGTTAGCATGTCCAATTCATATCTATATGCAGTGCCAAACTGCACAGCTAGCAACAGCTAGCAACAAGATAACAACAAAACACAAGGTTGAAATAACAAATTACATTTCACGTTAACGTCACCGTACGCTGGCAAACAATAAAAAGCCAACAGTATCTGCTAAAGAGCTCAATTGATGAAAAAGATAATCTTACCCGAGAAACCAAGTTGCGTTTCAATCTCTCGCCAGAGTCCGGTTTTCACTACTCGGTTCGAGTACTTTTTTTCTGTGATGTCGTACAGAGCTGGCCTCTCCTGGATCAAGGTGATGAGCAGGTCTTTGTTTGCGTCATTCCAGATCGCCATGATGAGATGAAAATGAATAGCAGTCTGGGGCCCTTTCTCATTTCTCTAACTCCCCTCCTCGACTCCCCTCCTCGACTCCTATCCTCGAGACTTAGTCCCGCCCACAGGAGATGCGAGCGGAGGAGCCGAGGAGGGGAACCGAGGAGAGAGGAGGGGAAGCAGCAGGCGGTTAGAGAAATGATAACTCCTCTCCTCTGAGCATTTTAAAGAGATGTCCATTAATGATGACAGGAGGCACAGCAGCCTCTGTCTGATGGACAGATGTGTTCAAGACCACTTATATATTTACTTTGATTCATTCACAGTGCTGTATAATGAGACAATAATGGCTACAGATGCGGATGCGGACACACACACACACACACACACACACACACACACACACACACACACACACACACATTTATATAAATATATACAATTTCAGAATCAAACAGAGCATTCATAATAACGTAACACAATCAGAGACTGGATATTTCCCCCCCCCTCTCTGGTCGCTGCAATGAGGAAAATAAATTACGGGCCAAAAGTTTTATTTACAGGTATTACAAGTAAGCAGAGGACACCAAACCAACTGAGACCTGTCTGTCCGCTGCATCTACACACACACTGTACCACACACACACACACACACACACACACACACACACACACACACACACACACACACACACACACACACACACACACACACACACACACACACACACACACACACACACACACACATAATCAGGCTACAGCTGTTGTGTATTTTATTATGTGAAGCACTAAATGGTTTTAGAAAAATATCGACTCTTTGTTTGTAGATATCTACTAAACTAAAGCAAATAAAGAGAGTAGGCCTGTTATACTGAGTGATATATATTATACACACTGCTCTGCTTTCTGCACGGACCTCACAGCTGTTCTCACTGGAAACATCGCGTCGCGATGAAAGCAGTTTCTCAAATAATATCCAGGGGATGCATGCAGAGCTGTCATTGGCTGAGATAAGTCCGGCCGTGCCTCACGACTCTTTGAAACATCTCTGTTCCCGGAAATGCATCCGCGAAGGAGCCGTGGAGGACCCATCAGTGTCTCCTCGGTTAGAGCTCCTCCAGAGAGCCTCCTCGATGCTCGATGCTCGGTCCTCGGCGTGCATTTAGAGAAATGAGATGTCCTTCAACATGGCGTGCTAAAATTCATTTCCGGGTCACTACCGGAGGACAGAGGAGTCGAGGAGGGGGATTTGATGAAATGAGAAAGGGCCTGTGTGTGCCTTCTTAAATTGTTTGTTTACGTCCCTCACTTCCGTTTCGCTTCTCATGCACTGATTCGCTAAGCTGAACAGCCAATCAGAGTGATTGCTTGGTCCGACTGCCTGACCCGATTCAACATGTTGAATCGGCCATGCATATCCAAATCAGGCGTGTCACGGCCGACGGTGCGGGACACACCAAATTGAGTTTGGGCGACAGGACACGCTTCGTCTTCCGACTTACGAAAACAGCCGAAATCGGCCTGGTGTGTCAGGGCCTTAAAGAGCTCCCTCTCTGTGGTCGGCCGACCAGAAGAGACCCCACAAGCATTCGTCCTTCCCGCTTTCTGGCTGTTAGTTCCTCCTCTCTGGGGGCTGTGGTGACGTAGGAGACTTCTCCCTCGTTCTTCTGTGTCCGATATCGAGTTAAACAGAGGATTTCGATATTTTACATTCATTGCTTACTTCCACATGCCTTTTCTCCTCCTTACCTCTTTCATAACTTTGTTAACGGCGTCAATAGCCACTTTAATGATACTAATGGACGGTAGTCCCGGATGTCGTCATGAAGGATTTTCAGAATAAAAGCTTGGTATTGAGAACTTCCGTTTTTGTCCAGAATAAAATGGCATTTAAACTGACGGTATATTTAAGGTACATTATGCCATAAAACATTTATTTTAATTTCTAACAAAGGTAAATGTGTTCATTTTATTATAAAGTTGTGTATATTTACAGACTGTTGCAAAAACTAAGAAGCTTATAAACATCAGGTTTAAAACTAAAACAGCTTTGAAACACAATGAAAGATGTTTGGAGTTTTATTTGAGTTATTCATTTAAACTTTTTGTCTAAGAGATGCTGATTTGAAACCGTTGTTACATACAGTTACGGCACTTCCTGTTTCTGCCGGAGAGAGGGGAGGCCGTCCCAAAGCTTGCTGCTGTGTTTACTCCCTCCATCTGACAGGAGGGAGCCTCGTTGAGCTGCGAGTGCGGCTACAGACGGAGTTCCCTCCGTCACGGCGGGGTAGGGTCGAGGGAGTGGTTTGGGATTGGGTTTATATATCTCATTTGGCTCCTCCTCTTCAGTGGCGGCTGTGGTGACGTATGGGGGTCCGCCTGCCTCCGATCTTCAATGTCCGTTGTTGCGCATAACAGAGGATTCAGACATTGTACATTCAATACATAACTAAACATGCCTTTTCTCCTCATATTCTCTTTCATGACTTTTCATTTATTGCATTTTAACAGCTGGAATCGTCTTTTCTGTAAAACCTGTAGTCAAGCTGTCGGAGAACCCTTCTAGAATAGCTTTTCAAAATAAACTTTAACCACAGGCGAAAGCTAACCGGAAGTATTTTCACAATAAAACAGTTATACAATTACTGTATGTTTAAACTATCTTATATCATTACATATTGATTTTAATTTCTAACAATACTGAATATTATTTGATCTATTCCACCACTAGCTTAATCCCAAATAATGTAGAAGTGTGTTGTAGGTGCCTTAAATAACCCCTTATGTTCTAGTGAGATGTATTTTTATGTTCATATAATAGCGATTTCAATGCCACCCCAAAATGATCACTGGTTCCATCCTGGCCACCCCACTGAAAATGTCCTGGCTCCGCCACTGAAACTCAGAAGTCATGATGATTGAGATACCTTAGTTGATGCATTCATTAAGGTATTGTTCCTGCATTAAGTCATGCATGAGATACTATTAATCCTTGTACATTACTGATAGTTAATGAATTACGACATGAATGAATTCATGCTTTTTCATGCATTAAGTCATGCATGAATTCATGTACCTTTACCATAAATTGTTACCGATTAATATTGATTAGAGTGCACAATAGAAATAAAATAATTGAGAGAAGAAAACGAGATAATGTTATCTATCAAAACCCAGTTAGATTAACATTCATTGGATTGCACACTTTGTTTGTTTGTGTGGATATGTAACAAATTAACATTTTAAAAATAGTACTTAAAACCCTCTGGAGTCGGTGCACTTTGGGTCGACACTGTAGGTCAGGGGTGTCAAACTCAAGGCCCGGGGGCCAAATCCGGCCTGTGACTTCATTTTCTGTGGCCCCACAAGAACTTGCAAAGAATATTATATGTTTATTATACGGTTACATGATGATTTACAGAAGCACGTTACCCATAAACTACATGTCCCTCAATGCATCTCAAATGAGACTTTTTTTTCTCAGAATATTACTTTTATTCTTCTAAATATGCCTTTTTTCTCAGAATTTGACTCTCTTTTTTATTAAATGTTACTTTTTTTTCAAAATGATATATTTTTTTTAAATGTCACTTCTTTTTTTTATTTCGACTTTTTTTCCAGAATTTGGCTTTTCTTTTTAAATCATTTTGTGACATTCTCACTGAAGAGACTTTCAATTATTATTTGCCCCAGACTTCTGCTTTCAGACGTAGTTAATTATGAAGTTATTACCCTATCTGATAATAATCCAATGCAGAGGCAATAATGTAATATAATACATTATTTTATATAGTCTTAAAGTTACAACCGGCCCTTTGGGTGCAGCCCTAATGCCGATGTGGCCCGTGATTAAATTGAGTTTGACACCCCTGGGGTCGAGGTGAAGCTTATTCCTGGTTGGGTGCCGCCATCTGGTGGCCAATAGGGTGTGGTGCATAAAAAAGAGGGATTCATGATAAATTAATGTTTGGCTCCATCTGCTGGGAATATTGTATATTATTTCAATCAGAACTAGAACCACACACGACACAAGTGTTCAAAATGTAGAACTATTACATTTAACACATATTTGTATATTTAAAGCATTACACATAGAACAAATTGTATCAAGAGTACAAAAGTACTTCAGTGAATTAGAAATTCGTTTTTGATAACTTAATTTTATAAAAATATGGCAGATTCCAAGAAAACAGTACTCTCAAAGCCAGGCTCAACTGCAGACTATTCAGAGTCAACAGAGGGAACCATGGAGAGGAAACCATCGTTCAAGAAGAAGAGGTAGGGATACAAATGGGTGTTATATTTGTGGATTTAAGGGACATTGGGCCAGAGATTGCCCCACTCAGTCAAATCCACCAAGATATAGCCCCTCGCAATACAGAGGAGAACCAGTGTTTAACATCAGTACCATTGAAGCAGATGCATGTGTCAGGGCTTTGACAAATATGTTCCAGGTTTTGTCTACACAGGTTCAAACAGCTGAGAACACACCAGAGACTCCTGTTGGACCAGGTGATTGGGTACAAGTAAAAGTCCACAAGAGGAAGTCGTTGGAGCATGTGTGGAGTGGACCTTGGGAGGTTGTGGAACGCACTACACATGCACTCCGGGTAAAAATTAAAACACGAACATATTGGCACCATCTTGCACATTGTGTACCTGCACTGCCACTTTCCAGAAATAGCACGGCAGTTAGAACTGATTTGACAGAAGCTGAAACAAAACAATAAGTAATTAGAGATTTTTAACAGCACCAGGAAATGAGTAAACTAAATCTTTAGAGTGTAAACAGATAGGGAAAAACAAATGTTTACACTCAAACAATGTGCATGTCTGGATCATGGACAAGGCATTTAGATAATATAAATACATGTCCACGAAAAGTAATGAGTATAATGATAAATGAGAAAGTATAAACATGGGCCTACTCTTGAGTCAATTTACATTTCTGTTATCTGTTAGTCTGCTCTGCTGGTTTTTACTGTTGTTCTAAGTAACAGTGGGATGTAAACGGGGAATATATGCACTGAAAAAATTGATACTTTGGATCGCCAATTTTTTTTGTTTATTTCAACTTGATTTTTCAACCTAAAGAAACTAAGTTGAGTTAAGTGAAAAATATTGCTTCTGTCTAAGATATATATTTACATTCACACAAAGTAATAATATGATTCATTCTGAAGACCACACAACATTTGTTACTTTGTTATAACTTAATATTTCCTTTTGGACTAACCTCATATTTATATTAGATCTAAGTAGAATTTTTAAGTTTGTGAACAAAATTAAAAAAAATACTTCATTTTGTTGCAGGCAATATTTTTTATTATAGCTTAAAATATTTTATTTTATTACAAAGCAAACACTTTAATGTACATAAATACAATACTGTGTTTTGTTTACTGTAAACAAATTACATTTGACTTATAACACTTTAGCTCAGTTCACATAAAGACAGGAATATTCTCTTCAAAATACCTTAACATTTATTGGGATGTCTTTAAAATCTGCATCACCTATTCTGTGTTATAAAATACAATATTTTTTTAATTAAAAATAAATACATCAATAAATTAATACAATGAATTGAGTAAATTATGCAACCAATTTGCACTTAAGTAAATCAAGATCACTTTGGCTTTTTTTTTTACAAAACTCTCCTGTAGCCTTAACCAAATACATCACAAATATGCATATGCACATGTTAAACTATCTTGCATATCTCCCATATCTTAAAATGTAAATATGTAATGCGTTTAAACCTCGCTGCCTTTTAATTAAAGACTAGAACGTATGCATGACATCTTGTTTTTCTTTACATTTGTGCCACAGTGACGCGTCCTAAAACCCGGAAGTAAGTTAGCATTTTACCACTCCCGGTTCCTTCAACAAAAAAAGCAATGCATTTTCTCCATAGGATTTTGGAAAATAGCTGGAAATAAGGTCTGTGGTTGAAACACATTTAAGAGACGGATCACGTTTTGTTCAGCCGGATCATATCCACATGTCTACCCTACTTTTATAATTTAGAATCATAAATCTATTGATCATAAATCTATCAATTCGATTTATGATCCGGCTGAACAAAACGTGATCCGTCTCTTAAATGTGTTTCAACCACAGACCTTATTTCCAGCTATTTTCAAATTGCATTGTTTTTTTGTCGAGGGAACCGGAAGGAGTTTACTTCCGGGTTTTAGGACGTGTCACTGTGGCACTCTATTTCACACACTTTCCTGACTTCATCAGTAAGTCCATTGTCTCTGGAATTCCATCAGGCAGAAGTAGCTTCCTGGTGTCATCGGCAGGCATATTGTCATTCAAGAGATGCGTAGTTCTTTTGGAACATTTTGAGTTTAGCCTATTCACCTCGTTAGCATAAATAATACTCATTACATTGACACATGCATTATTGTTGATACAAATAACGGTTGTTGGTAATGTATTAGCGACCCACACAGATGTATGATTTCACTGCGTCCGTTGGCTCCCACATAACTTGAACCCTGGCTTCAACGCACGCTGCCGTGTGGACGGGCCGTAAGTCTCCATTTTGGGTTTTTCAATCCTTTTTAAACGTACATGAAAACTACTTGCAGTTCATTTTGGAACTTACCAAATCAGCATACATTGTGACCTTCAGTGGAAACAGCAAACCTGTAAACACAAAGGAAATAAATAAATAAACAAGGTGTATTTAAACGATCTTAACCCAGCACACCCTCACCCTCAAAGCATGGTCAACAAGACGGGCAGCGTGTTACAAGGAGATTCGGGTTGTTTCCCCCTCCCCACTGTTTACAGTCCCCTCTCCGGAGCGGCGTGGTCCGAGTGCGGGTTGCTGCGGAGTAGAAATACACCATCAGCCACATAACTATAGCGGTCCCGGAGCTTTAATAACGGTTTGTCAAAGGTCTAAACATCTCTAACGCTGGCTGGGGTCTGGCTGTCAGTGTCAACCCAGTCTCACGGCATTTCGTGTTCACCAACACGATTTTTAATCTATTGATTCGTGTTCACCAACACGATTTGCCCCTTTTTTTCGTGTTGCACAGCACGATTTTAAAAGCAATGTATTTCTACTGGTAACGTGTTTCGTGCCTGCAGGCTGCAGCACGTCTTTTTCTCCGGTCGGGTCGTGGAAGACCGGAAGCTGTGTGGTTCATAAAAACGTGTTCTTACTCAATATCAAGCCACAGTTATTGCTTTTATTTTAAATCGTATAATGTCGGACTTTTGTTGTCGTCTGTGAGGAAAATAAATGGGGCTCAGAGCCTCAGGATACTGAAATCTGTATTTTTAAATATTTTTTCCTTCTAATTTGTTATTCTTTTCAAAATAACACACTGTTATTTACTCACCAATAACACTCAATTATCCTTGCTTTTATTTATTGGTTTAATTCCATAATCTCGGGCTTTTTTGGCATCCGTCAGGAACTGAATTTCAAAATAAAAATAACCGGAAACAGACGTAGGCATTTCGAGCGATTACCCAAGATCCTCAGCTATGGTTTTAAGCTCGCTGATTGGATGTGTTAGCCGCAATGCATGCTGGGATTTGGTGTTTATATTATATGAAATCCGGAAAACATTTTAAAAGTATAAAATAATACTTAATTCCGAGTGCTCTTGCTTTTCTCTTTGAAAGTCATCACATAACGGCATTGTAATACACGGTTCGGCTGCATTACATATTACAGATCTGCCGTAGTTCTTTATTTAGAGAGCCCTGATGAGAAGACCTTTGGAAAAACTGGAAGAAATGGCACCGAAACTGAATACTTGACGTGGATCATAAATATATCAACAATTAAACAACATCTTCAATTCCTCTTCACACAATACGTCTCCTTGCAGTATCAACACTAATTCGGCTGACTTTTACATTTGATCTAATTCATAGATAGGTTATATTTACACCATAACGGTGCACAGCTGATAGAAAAGGACTGTAGTTTTTAAAGATATTACTGATTTTCTTTGAATGTAAGAATGTAAATACTGAGTCTGAAATAGTATAGCAATATGCTGTACAATTATGTGAAAGCATGCATACAACTATACATCTTCAGATGTTGTACATACACACTAATAATACAAAGTTATTATGGCTGTGTGCACCTTGTGTGCACCTCCTAGTGGTTAAAGCACGTTATTGAATTATTGTTTTTATGTGTTATATTTGATTAAAAAAATATTAAGAGTAGGCCTACATACTTTCATAGGGGGAAAGTATAAATATAGAAATATAGAATATAAAAAATCAAGAAGATACTATAAGTGATCTCTACAATAAAACAGTTTAGTGCAGGATGTACACCATAGACTGTATATATAAAGATTAGGGCTGTCAGTCGATTAAAATAGTTAATCGCGATTAATCGCAAATTAATCGCACATTTTGTATCTGTTCTAAATGTACCTTAGAGGAATATTTTTCAAGTTTTTAATACTTTTATCAACATATGAGTGGACAAATATGCTTAATGCTAATGTTTATTATCATTTGAACAATGACAAATATTCTCATGAATATTAAACACAACAACCTGGAACCTCTCTCATACAATACAAATGGTGTGTGTGTGTGTGTGTGTGTGTGTGTGTGTGTGTGTGTGTGTGTGTGTGTGTGCGTGTGTGTGTGTGTGTGTGTGTGTGTTGGATCGTTGGAGCTAAGTGCAACTCACATATGCTCGAACGGGAGCTGCCTGGACGCTGCAATCATGTTGCTGAGCTGAGTGTGCTGACTTCTCCTACAATGTCCCGCTGTCTGCTTCCTGCATCAAGTCAAGTGCTCGGCGCAGTTGTGTGGATAGAGCGCTCCTCTGTTTTCATTTAAACAGCTCCTTATATTCGTTAGCGCAGCTAGTGAAGGATAAAAATAAGGAAAAAGTAACTGTGAATATAAGATATAGTAAATCCTGTTATAGGAAACGCTAAAAACATTGAGCTGTCTGAGTGGAAAAATAACGTGTTAAAGTTTACTGCTGGCCGGCTACATCCTGTTATCTTCAAGGACGGTATGTGGGGCCCTGAGCCACACCAGGTGCAACTGTCTTGTGAGAAAACCAGTTAAAACAGGTCATTAGGAAAAGGGAGTATGGCCCTGGCCTGACCTTAGCTAAAACTGTGTGTGGCTGGGCAGAAAAGGCAGACTGCAGCACAGAGAGCACCAAAGGTGGGGGCTTCACAGCAAACACTATAAAGAACAAGATATATTCAGAATTCGGCACTCATTCAACTGGGATCTCACACTGACGAGCCTGTCACGGTGGGAACTCAAGAAGGAGTCCAAAGCGCTTTGTGGTATAGTACGGATTGATATATTTTTGTTGAACTGTGTAATAAAGTGCTTATTTGAAGAAACAATTCATTGGAGTGCAAAGTCTAGTTTTTGTACAGCTAACAGAGAATAGTGTCTAGGACACAATTCCTTTCCCCTCAGAACTAAGAAAGGTCATCGGCAGATCCGGACGGCGACCCCGCTCTGGCCATATCCAAACGATCTGCGCGGAGGACGGACCTGGTCCGGTAGACTCCGGTAAACTTGTCAAAACAAGTAGCCAACAGTAAGGTGTCAAACTTGTCAAAACAAGTAGCCAACAGTAAGGTGTCAAACTTGTCAAACAAGTAGCCAACAGTAAGGTGTCAAACTCGTCAAACAAGTAGCCAACAGTAAGGTGTCAAACTTGTCAAACAAGTAGCCAACAGTAAGGTGTCAAACTTGTCAAAACAAGTAGCCAACAGTAAGGTGTCAAACTTGTCAAAACAAGTAGCCAACAGTAAGGTGTCAAACTTGTCAAACGAGTAGCCAATAGTAAGGTGTCAAACTTGTCAAACAAGTAGCCAATAGTAAGGTGTAAAACTGGTCGCCGTATCAGTAGCTAATATATCTGTGTACAATGTTTGCTGTTTGTTGATTGTTCTGTCTGTTGGTTGTCATTGTTGATTCGTAAAGACCTTGTTTTATGTTGGTAAATGTTTTGGTATACCAATAGTTTGTTGTTAGTTGTTGAAAGAAGCCCCCCTTCTCTTGAAAAGGCTGAGAGCTCCAGCCGGAGCCGGGGTGTCAGTATTTGTCTGTGAAAGAATCTCCCCCCACTTTCGGATTCTGTAGAAGAATACTCTTTGTTTCAATCAGTAAAAGAGCAAGCTATTCATCACAATTGTATTTTTAGGTTATGAATAAAACAAAAAGTAGTAGCCTAAGTGATAAACAGGAGGGTTTTTGAACGCTTGTCAGTCAGAAGGAATATATTAATGTTTATATAACAGGGGAAGCTCATTTGTGGTCAGCTGCTCTCTGTTCTTCAATATTCTGTGTTGCTCCACGGACATTCAAATAAATAAGAATAAGGACATTAAGAGTAACGACAAGAATTGTCCAGTGTATTAATAAATACAAGTGAACACATATTAACCTAGTCAGATAAATAGATACGAAGTCATTCTTGTTTCAAGGAAGCCCCCCCCCCCCTCATGGAATGCCTGTTCAAGCCGGGGTGTCTGTGAGAGTACCCACCCCCCCCCTCCTTCTTTTTTCTCTCTCTCTTCTTAAATGCATGAAGAAAGAGCATTGAATTTAAAACAAGGAGTGAATAACATTGAAAATGAATAGATCAATGTGGGAGCTCAAGTAGTAGATATTGAAATAAATAAGAAACTATAATTTGCTGTTTTTAGCATAGTTTTTGTAGGATACAGTTACGTCACTTTGTGGTTTTATGAGGGGTTTTGAGAACTGATTGGTACCATTACATTGCATTGTGAATTTCGTGGTATTTGTCATTTACTGAGAAGTTTACTTATATTTCGAAGGCATTTATTGCATACAGTAACGTTGAGGGAAAGTAATAATACTGTTTGCTGAGTATATGAAGCAGGTTAAAGTTTGATTCAAATTGAACATAATAGTGGATTATTCCACCTAGTGTTTTTATAATATCATTAGTAGACATTAATTGTGTTTGTAAGTTTATGAAGAAAGAGTAGAAAGTAAACGGGAGGTTGTTATGAGTTTGTCAGTCAGAATGAATCTGTTAAATGGTTACGCATGACAGAGGTGTTGCACAAACACACCGGTGATTGATGAGGGGAAACTTGAGCCGGCAGCTGCAGGGCACAGGGAGGAAAGAGAAAGACAAGTAGATGTTTTGAAGAGTTCAGAGAGAGTACAACTTGTTTCTAAATAATGTCATATTGTTTTGTGAGTAAACATGAAATAAAAATATATTTACTAGATATAACAACAACAACAGGCTTAACTAGGTTGACAGAAAACTGCTATTAACCAGTTTCAGCAGCTACTGTCATATCTGTGTTCTACAGAGAACATATGTTGCATTTACAATTCATATTAAGGAAGTCCACAATTGATACCATTAAAGACCTTTTTTGGTTTCAAATTAAAGAAGATTTTAAAGATGAAGTAAGCAGGACTTCAACTAGACAAAAGAGATTTTACAATGTGGTTTTACTACTTTTAATGGAGTAAAGAATCCGGGTAGACTACTGCCATTGATTTGTTTTAACATTCACATGTTTCAGCATTCCTGACCATATAGACACTCAGCCGTTTTATTTCGTAACCCTTTGGGGGAGAGATTTAAATTAAGTTTATCTCCAGTTGCTGGTTTTATTGTGATTACAGCGGCACTGGAAAGTTGTGCGCCACCTTTGGGTTGTACTCTGAATCAGTGTGTTGGTGAAGAGTTGCTCACTACAGAAACAGAAGAACTGTGCAAAGAACGCATCTGAGGAGGGTTTGACATTTTGCGTGTACCTCGTTGTCAAGGCAACAGTGGTGGGAAGAGAAACAGCAGTTTTGGGGGATTCCTGCTGTGCGGAGGACAAGTGTGTCTGCTGATTGTACCACATTGATCCAGAGGTGCCTTCCCCCTCAGGACATCCCAGTGCAAGAGTTTCATTGATCCTATTGACTACAGCTGCAGAGGACAACGCATTACTGACTGTTCACAATGTGACAAGATCTTGAGACAGGCTGGTCTCAGACGGTTCAGACTCTGAGGAAAATATGCGATGATTTGACAGCATAACTGTGCAAGAGTTTTCCAGAGGGTGGTGTACAACAATAACATTAGTGTTTGAGAGGGGAGGCTGATTGTTTAAATGATGGTCTGGAATGCTGAAAAGATTAAAGTTTAATATTCTTGGTTGACAAACAAGACATCTGATTATTAGGTCACACATAATAATTTAGACATATAAACTAACTATGAGTAAAGGGATTAATGGATTTCATATCCTAGGGAGGGTTAGTTAGGTTGCGAATACTTCGCAGGGTATTTGCTAATGTATTTTGAAGAACAAATAACAAGGACACAAGTCCAATTTTGTTTTGTTTTTAGATTAAATTGTCCGTTACCAAAACTGTTGTGTCTAGATTTGGACTTTGAGGGTAAGGGAGTATTTAGGCTTATTTTTATACATCTGACATTTTAAAATATGTTGGCTGTTCACCAGATAGACATTGGTTAAGAACTTTTCTGAAGATTGAATATTTGTTCCATTTCTACATATTCCTATTTAAAAAGTAATTTTAGATTAAAGAGGGCTGATGCTGAAATGGGAAATAATGTGGGGCCTTCAATCACCCAGTAAGGGTGCATATTATTGACGACCAATAGGGAGGAGGGGTCACTCGACCCACCCTGCAGTGGTTTTTAAATCTTACTTGCAGCTTCACAGGAAGCGCACGGCACCAGATTATGAGTTTAGAGGACTAGCGGCACCACCTCCTAATGGACATTCATTTAGTTAGTAATTAACCGACATTTAGAGATGTTAAAAAGTAAAAACATACCTACCATGAGGGATGATTCCTAAGTTCAGCTACAAACCATTGATGAAATTACTTCTGTTTTTAGGTCCTTGATAAAGGAAGGAGTGATTGTTACATGTTCAGGACACCCAGGGTTCCACGCACTGTTAAAGAGGGTAACATTGTTCTTTAAGTGCACCAGAATTGAAGATAAATTAATAGAATGAGTTATGGAATACATAGAAGAGTTTCACAGATCCTGATAATGTTTTGACACAAGATAATAGTGATGTACACAAGTTTCTGAATTACATCTATTAGACGTGTTGATATTGATTAGGTGTAAATGAACTGCAGTAGTAGTACAATAAGGAAGTGACATTTTTTGGCTAACACTTTTCAGGGAATTTGGGAAAACAGAGATATCTTGAACATTATAGTTGTAATTGTGAATTAATAAATGATGGCGCTCCATATATACAGATTTCTATAGACGGAGGATGCTGGCCTGTGCTGGAACATCGGAGTCTCTGCAGGGCACGACACATGGCCAAAAAGACTGAGACCAACTGACCTTTGACCCTGACAGACAGGGTAACTTGGGAAGGCACTCTCAATGACTGACTCTGAGGTGTACCTGACCAAAACCTGACTTTACAACCTGACAGTGTGAGTGAGTGTATGTTTGCATCTGATCAGTGCAACTGCATGATTTAAAACGATGACTAATCAAGCATGTTTTGGACTAACACATTATTTCTGTGTGATAATAATGTGTGAAATGAGAGGTTTCCTAACATTGCACAAAAGGGGAAACCGTTTCTAACCTACTTGATATTTCACTCCCACAGGAGGTGGCGGTTTGCAGAATGTGAAACTCAAACTATGACATTTGAAGATTCTGTTTCTTTTAGGACTGAAATATGGAGAGAAACACTTACTGGAGTGTTTACTGTGGGAAATGATGGATGTACATTTGGGAAAAATGTTTGGTATTGTCTTATAATCCATTATGACCTGAAGGTTTTCTTCCCATACAGGTTTTTGTTTACACATGAGATAATGTGTAAAAAAGGGGGAGTGTAAACTTTACAATGTACATTTTTCATTTAGGGACTGAAAGGGACCTGCTGCCCAACTCCATTGTTCAATCTGATCATTGATTGACAGTTTTAGAATTGACCTGCTCCATATTTGGGGATAACACACTGTTTGATGAATGTTGACATGTCTCTAATATTGATTGAGTTATAGCAGGTAACACAGATAAAGAATCAGTGGCCAAGGGGCTACCAGAGAGATGTAAGTCCAGAATGAAATACTGAAGAAGCTGACCGGTGAGTAATGTGTCAACTAATGTTTCAACAGGTATTAAAGTAACTAAGGTTTGAAATGTAGAAACAACATATTTACAGTTAAAGTTAAAACATAGTAATGTAATGAGATAGAATGTAATTTGGACAACATCATGTAACTAGCCTGGTAAAGAAGTAAAAGCCATAGACTTTATTGTTGAGGTCATTATGGGGATATACATTTAATCTAAATACATAATAGAAAGACATTTGAGGACAGTTTGTTGGAATTCTGTATTCATTTTTTCAGCGGGATAATATCTAAGCACTGACGGGTAGAAGCAGTATCACCAGGAAGCCATTCACTTTGTTAGTATTGTGATTTTGGTTGTTTTTGAATCCATAAGATTAGTGTGTTTCTTTACCAGAAACATTAGCAGTTCAAATCATATTTAGATTTTTAATGGGATCTCAGGGATTTCATTTAAAAATAAATACAGATGCTTGTCAGAAATTCAGAGCTATTGAAATATGTTATTTAGTTTACCTAAAGATGTTGGGGTTCTTATTTAGTGGGCACAGTCCAAGTATTAAGATTCTGAAGCTGCACAATTAATTTAGAAAACCTGTGCACAGACGTCTGTTGTTTTAAGACACCCCACCAACAGGCTCCAAGTGGCCACGCACTGGTGGGTCAAACAGCCGAGGGCCCCAGAGCCCGGAGCGTAGGCTTGAGGGATTTGTATCAGATTTCTCCACACAGGTTGCTGACGCCGAAAGGGGGACCCGAGACGCAGGAGGCTGACTGTCAACCCCAGGCTCTCCGGCCCCGACCGAGTGACCCAGAGGACATCCCATGCCGTCCGCCTACAAGGAAAGGGGGACACGTGGTACCACTGGAGCAGGTGTGTGGAAGCACCAGCACCTACCAGGACCCTCGCTGACACCATCCAGGACCTAGGCCAACTGAACATCAGGCAAACAACCGAAGCCCCCCAACCCCCAAGTGTGGACATCGACTCAACTTCAGAGGAGGAGGAGACAACAGGAGAACCAACGGCAGCCCAGGAGATAACAGCCGGCAAGGAGGCACAACAAGGGACCGCTCCCCCAAAGTAGGCGGTACACCACACGCATCACATACACACACCACACAAGAGACACTCACCTACACTGATACACCAAAGAACTTTTACAAGAAAAACGAAGATGAAGAAGAACTCAGGACCTAACCAACACCTCTATTGCTTGACCTTAACACTTTGTTTTTTCATCATTGTTGGAATAATCATTATCATAGTGGGTGAAAGGGGGAGGCAAATCATTGACCAAAGTAATAATCCAAATTCCCCACAAAATGAAACTACACAAGATATCAATGGCCGTGTTTGCAGCAATTTTGACCTTGTGCGGGTGCTGCTGCATCCCATGTATCCGCTCAATGGTGGACAAAATAATTAGTACCGCCATAGCACCTTCTACTCCCCTGGGCCAACAACTCGCCTTGCTATCCTTAGAAAACAACCCAGACATTGAGGAAGGCGAAGAAGAAGCAGCAGCAATGGACACTTTCCCGACAGCACCACCAGTACCACCGTATGGCAGAATGTGGGAAAGAGAGACAGAAGCCTAAAACAGCTGACATAAATGTACATAAACAATAGCGTTGTTTTGTTGCCCCAATCATTAGAATGGGGCAAAAGGGGGATTGAAGGATAAAAATAAGGAAAAAGTAACTGTGAATATAAGATATAGTAAATCCTGTTATAGGAAACGCTAAAAACATTGAGCTGTCTGAGTGGAAAAATAACGTGTTAAAGTTTACTGCTGGCCGGCTACATCCTGTTATCTTCAAGGACGGTATGTGGGGCCCTGAGCCACACCAGGTGCAACTGTCTTGTGAGAAAACCAGTTAAAACAGGTCATTAGGAAAAGGGAGTATGGCCCTGGCCTGACCTTAGCTAAAACTGTGTGTGGCTGGGCAGAAAAGGCAGACTGCAGCACAGAGAGCACCAAAGGTGGGGGCTTCACAGCAAACACTATAAAGAACAAGATATATTCAGAATTCGGCACTCACTTCAACTGGGATCTCACACTGACGAGCCTGTCACGGTGGGAACTCAAGAAGGAGTCCAAAGCGCTTTGTGGTATAGTACGGATTGATATATTTTTGTTGAACTGTGTAATAAAGTGCTTATTTGAAGAAACAATTCATTGGAGTGCAAAGTCTAGTTTTTGTACAGCTAACAGAGAATAGTGTCTAGGACACAATTCCTTTCCCCTCAGAACTAAGAAAGGTCATCGGCAGATCCGGACGGCGACCCCGCTCTGGCCATATCCAAACGATCTGCGCGGAGGACGGACCTGGTGCGGTAGACTCCAACACTAGCTAGCACCAGATGCTAACAACAACAATGCACGTAAGGTCTCTCTCTCGCTCGCTCGGGCCACACAAACCCTCCCGGTCCTCCTGATGGCCAGTCGGTGAGCATTAAAGCAAACAGATATTGTTCTAAACTGTATTAAAGTAAACAGGTATTATCTTGAACTTTATTGAAGTGAACATGTATTATTTGGGACTTTTTAAGTAATCCTATATATATAAACCTTCTTACTTACACTTTCCCAGACACCTTGACACACACACACAATACACTCCCTGACCAAGATACCAACACACACACACACACACACACACACACACACACACACACACACACACACACACACACACACACACACACACACACACACACACACACACACACACACACACACACACACACACACACACACACACACACACACACACACACACACACACACACACACTTTCCCAGATACCCTGACACACATACACTCCCTGACCAAGATATCAACAAACACACACATACACTTCCTCTTTACCAAACGCACACACATGTCCTTTTCAAGGTTCTTTTTGGGGCCAATGTTTGATTCTAATATATCTGTGTACAATGTTTGATTGTTTGAGAAAGAATAGTTTGTGGGAAACCTTCCCTGAGAAATTAATAATTTGTGTGAAACCTTCTCTGGGAAATTAAAGGAGTAGAATCCAGTGGAAGATAAGAAGTGACTCTCCGCCCCAAAAAGGTCCATATATACTGTTGTTTATTCATGCACGGTGCCCCCTGTTGCTGACTGGCCGGTCCCGATACCTGTATCGCACAGCAGTGGAGCGGGGAGCCCGGAGTGCTCTGTTACAGGGCACTCTGTATTTTCGTATTGTGTCTTTTTACCATTAAAATCAGATTATTGTTATAACTTGTATGCCGGTGTTTTGAACTCCTTTTCTTATTAATCTGACCAGGCTCATCTAAACGGACGGCGCGGAGCAGAGCTGGGCTTTAAGCCACCACAACTGTGTCTGCTCCTACAGCGTGGAAGTGTGGTCTGCCACAAGCGGGTGGCAGGAGCGGGGCTGTCAGCATCAGCTTGTAGATGGTATTTTAAACTCGATGCGCTCTGAAACTATGGGGCGGCCGAGGAAAAAAAAATACACATGCGTTAATCGCGTTAAAATAATTAGTGCCGTTATTTTATTTTTGCGTTAACGCGTTATTAACGCGTTAACTTGACAGCCCTAATAAAGATGTACACAGATATTAATAGGAGGTGCAAAACAGAAAAACGGATTAACCTTTATTTAAACATTAGATAACAGATTAAGGTCTTTGGGGGTATCTATCTACAGATAAATATTAAGCCTGACAAAGTAATTAACGTCTAATATATTGCTTTCCTGCAATGTTAACTATGTTGAAGCACTTATTTTAACTGATATTATACACCTTAATTATACTCTTATGTATGTAGAAAGAATAAGAAATGACAGTTTAATGGTGGAGGTACACACATATTGATATATGTCTTGTAATGCACTGTTGAGGAACCTGTGACCCAAGTTTTTCATTCATTGCATAACTACACCGTAGTTGTGTATATGATATGTCAATAAACCTTTGAAAATCTTGAAAGGGATGTGCAAAATAGCCATAATATACAGTCTTTAATTAACTATTAGTAGAGAATAACGAGTAATGAATATACTTTATTACTTGTTTCCATTCATGTCAATTGCAGATACATGTTTAGTCTTCTCAAGCACCAACTATCAAATATCTCTCCTGATTGTTGGCACTTGACAATCACCTTCCCTGAATTTTACTCAGGTGTAACTAAAGTCTGATTTAAGGGTTGTTTATATTTCACATAATTAATCAGAATCTGCAAAGTAACTCAAATAAATGCAGTGGAGTAAAAATACCAGGTTAACCTCTGAATTGGAGTGGAGTAGAATTACAAAGTAACAATGAGCTGTCATGTGGGTATATATTAATGCTGCGCATTATGGACACAAGCGATTTTCACCCATTTATTAATTATATGTTTTACATTTGATAACACCAATGTGTTTAATACTGGCAACTTCTAATTGTGGGAAAAACGAAAACGTTCAGTAGAGACGTCCCATAGAACATTTTGCGAAACACAATAGCCAGCATGTGTAGTTCTGGAGGGGCGTTCGATTCCAGTTTTGGATAGTCTGGCGTGGTTTCGTTCCATTTCACACAGCTGTTTGACGCTCTGCGTAACCTTACGGGGACTGTAGTCCTAAACTATAGCTGGGGATTATGGGTAGTGTAGTGTCTTCGGCCATCCTAAACTCAGAAATGTTGATAATCGCAATGATGCTCGAAATGTCCCTTATAGGCCTACGTCTGTTTCCGGTTATTTTTATTTTGAAATTCAGTTCCTGACGGACACCAAAAAAGCCGGAGATTATGGAATTAAACCAATAAATAAAAGCAAGGATAATTGTGTGTTATT